>NW_007728568.1:136549-148575 GCF_000696425.1 Galeopterus variegatus
AATCAAAATTAAAACATTTTTTGACTCTAGATGACATATATACATATATACACACAGACATATATATATCACTCACACATATATACAAAGATGTGTATAACAGGGTGTTCGCTGTAGCATTTTTTATAAAAGTGAAGAATTACAAAATACTAAAATATTCAATAATAAATTAAGTAAACCATTGTGTATTTATACTGTTTTATACGGAGTCATTAAGAGGAAGGAGGTAACTACATATTTACGTGGGAACTTCTGCATCTTATTATGTTTATTTTTTTTAAAAAAAAATCCATTTATGTAAAGCTCAATTATGTAACATTTTATTTTGTAAAGTTACATTATGTAAGTTCAATATTTGTAAGTAAGTAAATAAATAATAAATGATCACATGTCACCATACACGAATCCTTTTTTTTTTTTTTTTGTCTTTTTCCGTGTCCGGCAACGGATCGCAACCCTCAGTGTCGCACCCGTACCGGACCGGGACCGGCAACGGGATCGCAACCCTCGGTGTTGCCCCCGCGCCTCGCTCAGCCAGTGAGCGGGAACCGGTCTGCACGTGGGATCCGAACCCTTGGCGGGAGCGCCTCCGCGCTTCCCAAGCGGCGCACTAGCGCAGTGCGCCACCGGGCCGGCCCCTACAAGAATCCTTTTTTAAAAATAAAAAATACCAGACTGGTAGCAGTGTTTAATCTGAAGAAGTGAAAAGAATTGAGGAATCAGGGAGAGAATAAAGGGGAAACCTGAGTATTGTATTTTACAGACAGTCTAGTTTTAAAATATTTTATATTTTAGATATGTTTTTGCTTTGTGTAATAAATAATAAAAATCTAAGGGAAAAAGCAAACCAGAGAGAAGTTATAGGTCGTTTGAAAGACAATAGATAATGATTTATTTGTAATTCTCAAGATTTCAGTACCTGGGGTCTTGATATTATGTGAAAACACACTTGTTGACATTTGTATGAACAACTTGTGGATAGCTTTTTAAATTTAATCAATGCCATTTTTTAAAATTATGTAGGGATTCTGTATTTTCTACTATGTGTAAAAGGATACACAGGATAGTTCCATTTTATAAATCTATTGTTTAAAAATAAATCTTCATAAGTAATATAATTCCCTTAAATTATTCATAAATATTTCACCCTTTAGGTTGCATTGAGTTTTGCATCTGTGAGTTTAGCTTATTGTACCTTTTTCATAATTGCAGATTTGTTCTTCGGATAGTCATGACTAGTAGCAATATTCATATATTATTTCAGGGACATCAGCAATTTATACTTACTTTGGATTACTTTAGATTTATTTCTTTTCCATCTTATTCTCTCTGGTCTTTTTTATTACTTTCCCTAAAAAATTATTCATATGCTCACACATACATATATCATGGTAGACACAATTGTTATTTGTATGTGTATATGCATTTAAGTGTATCTATGTATGTCTGTGTGTGTATATATATTTTTCCTTACCAGGCTTGTAATATCTTTTAGCATATTGTGAACTAAGTAATTCCATTTATTTATCTTACTCAGGACCAGGTATATTGTAGGCACTTACTAGACTAAAACATTGCTTTATTTACATAAATCTTTATTTCGTAATTTCTTTTCTTTCTATTTCTCTTAAACCACACTTTTTTTTTTGCATTTACTTTAAATTTACCAATACATTTTTATCTTCTTTGTGGCATAGATCTTTTCAGTATTTGAACACTGAGAAATTTATATCAAATATTCTAAACTAAAAGACATGGTAAATCAAGAGAACCAAAATTTAATAAAACAATTTTTTTTTCCCATGGTGTTAGATAGGGAAAGAGTATGCACTTTAGAGTCAGAGATTTAATTTAGAATTTAAGGTAAACAATTTAAACTTATTGAGCTTCAGGTATTTTTTCTTATTCAATATATCTTCTTATGCTTTGGAGATATGTGCAGTAGTCAGTGTGGACCACAGTGCCCGGCATGCAGGAAGGGCTTGGCCAAATGCTGCTTTTCTTCTATTCTTGAATTTCTAAAGATATCTGAGAAATAAAATGTAATATTCAGCCAGAATTATATATATTTTTTCAATTTGACAGTGAAGTTAGATGTACATGCAGCATTTGCATAGAAGATAAAGTCATTTATTTTGCCATTTTAAAGCTATTGGTTTTGTCTTTTTAATCATTATGACTGTTGAAGCAAATCTCTCCCTACAGGAACAGTAAAGAAACATGAAATAATCTGAATTATTCACGTTTATAAAATGGCTGATGAAAGCTCAAACCTTTTGAAAATGGGTTTTGTAAACCAAATTTTAATTATCAATTTAAAACTTGTCTTAGATGGTAACATAATTTTTACAGGATCAAGTATGATATGTTTACTGTAAGTCATTGTATCTGAGAAAATTCAATATTAACAGTTTATTCTAGAAATACGTTAATATTGTCTCTTTTTTCCTCCAAATTCTAGGAACAATATGAATTATATTGTGAAATGGGGTCCACTTTTCAGCTATGTAAAATTTGTGCAGAGAATGACAAAGATGTCAAGATTGAGCCTTGTGGGCATTTGATGTGCACCTCTTGCCTTACAGCGTGGCAGGTATAATCTAGGTTTAATTAGCAACATGGATATCTTCCTGATATTCCCTGTTAATATTTCTCTATTCAGTTTTCTTCATCTTAATCATTCAGGAAGTAATACTGATACTTGCTTTATTTGAATACTACATGCTTTAGTTGTTTAAAAAATTCTCATAGGTTTGAGTTTCTTTATATAATTTGATTTTTTTACTGTGTTTTATATATTGTTTCTTTTGAATGTATAGCTTAATTTTATATTATTCATTCATAAGTAGTTCTAATTCTATAGTACCATTGATTTCAGGATGTCACAGATATTATCAACTAATCATATTTATGCAATTTATTTTAGGTCAAATTCTCTTTGCAGTAGTTCAGATTCTGAAGGAAAGTAAACTGTAGTAGATAAATCATATGTTGATGTTTTCACTCCTACTTCTTCTATCCTGAGGAGCTGTGGCTCCTATCTTACATATATGTCTGTGGTTGCTTTGTAGAGCTAAAATAGGAGAATGAGACAGGAAATGTCTCCCAAATACTTATAGTTCCCACAGAAACAGGCATTAAAATTCCCCATTTGTAGAGCAGATTCTGTGGCAAATTGCCTTCCTATATGTAGGCAGGCATTCAACAAATATAAATTGATTTGATGTGTTATAATAAGGCCTATAGAGTAACTGGTTTCCCCAAGGACTTTCTTATATTCCTTTATTTGTAATAAAGGTTGGGGATTTCAAAATGGATCTTTGGACAGGTTTCCTGGTTTGAGTATTTGAAGTATTCACAGAATATTTGATCAAGGCATTTTGCAACTGCTCTTTAACACAGTCATATTGAATCTAGAAATATGTTGAGGTTCAGAAAGCAAATACCATAATTAAATTTTCAAGACTTTTTAAAAAAGAATTATGGTTGCGTGTGGTCAACATTCCTGCCCTATTCTTGAGCCCTCTCAGTCCTCAGTCATCTCTCTCCAACCCTGATCCTGTGCATCAGCTGAAGAAGAGTGGTCTTTGGGACTCATGGAAGGGGCTGACAGGCTCAGAGGGGCATTGATGCCTGTCGAGCTTTTACTTGTGATAAAATACAATGATTTTCACATTTTTGTAGTCTTACAAAAAGGGCCTCCTTTCTTTGAGGAGATTAAAAAAATAGTGTGTGTGTGTGTGTGTGTGTGTGTGTATCCTTGTCCTTATTTCCTTTTACCCCTCATGATGTTGGTGAATTTTGCATAGTACAGGGAGGTTTTGGAAGAAGTATGCTCAGTGTGGCATCAACAAAAATCATTATCAACATACAGGCACTTATTGCGATAAATAAAATTTAGATATGCTGGTAGAAGACAAAACCATCTGTTTGTAGGTTATGCTTCAAATTTATCTGTAGAAGGTATTTTAGGGATGTTGTTGAGTGAGTGACAGACTGACTCAGAGGGGACTACTGAGGACTGGTTTACCTGTTACCCATTCAGTATTTCAGGATAAGTCCTAAACTGACAAAGAGGCCACATTGTGTTTGTCACTCCTTTGGATTGACTCATGCCTTCAGTGTGGTAGTATGGTTTTCACAAGTACAAAGAAATTAAAAGCTTTGCATTTGTACCTAAAGAAAACCAGAATTGTAGGCTGGTACAAACTCCTGTTGCACTTTGCATCCAGGCAGGGCCTGGGTATTTCAGCCATTTGTCTTGGGGCTGCAATTTTAGAGCATGACACGTATACATGTTGCAGGACTTCACATCTTTAACTTGATATTGTGCTTAATACTGGAGGTTAAATAGGTTGAGTTAGAAGCTCCTACTAGTTTGGCAGAAACCTTGGATTAGTAAAATTTGTTGTTTAAATCATCATACAAAATAGCTGTTTACTTGTGATCCAGGGTGAGTAAAAGAGTGTGGCTGAATATGAAAGAGGAAAGATTTTATTTGTTTTACGTCCTATTATCTTTTTGAAAGAAAGTTTATCTTTTTTAAAATTTAAATTCCAGGGCCAGTACTATGTATTTTATTTATGAAGTTTGTGAATTATTTGTAATATGTCCACTATGTGTAAAGGCGTAGAAATATTTCCCAACTGTGATTGTATATTATTAATACTTTGTCCTTTACATCACCACAACTTTTCTATAGATTACTGTGCATTCACCAAATGGTGGGGTTCCTCCTGCTAGTTACTAATCAATTACTTGGTTCACTTACTGATTTTTCATATTGGTCTAATGGCCTTATATGAAGATATGTCTAATAATATTTGTAAATTGTTAACATTTGCCATTTCTCTTTTTTAGTCTAAAGTACTTCTCAGTTTTACTTTTAAAAATTGGAGAAATTGAGGAAATGCATAAATGTCAAGCACTGGAAACAGTGTTTAGGCAAAATTTTAGGAGAAGCTATATGAGAGAGTAATAACGAAGTAGTTGTATACCAACTAAAGTAGTAACAAAAAAATAACAAATTCCTAACTATTCAAAGGGTTGGAATAATAAATTAAATCACACTTCTGTCACTAGTGAATAATGTTATTATCCTAATCTGATCATAGAATTTTGTGTATAGATTAATGAAAGATGCAAAGGCTTTATTTCAGTATTATTTTTGAATTCTCCCCACACAAAGCAGATCACTATTAAAAAATATTCTCCTGATATATTTTGTATGTGTCTCTGTAAACTCTTACCTCGTTATATTTGTATTGTAAGTATTACATGTTTATTTCTCTTCTAGATTGTGGATGACTTTACCTATTTTAGAATCCTTCTGCCTTAGCATGGAATCTACACATTGGTAGTTACTTAGTAAATTCTTATGGACTGTATGCTAGATAATGTTAAAAAAAATTCTAATATTTCTTTAAATAAAATGACAGTTATTGAGTTATTGTAGATCAATTGTGGAAAATGCTTATACTGTCTTAGGTCTGTCCACTTTTTTCCTGAGAAGTATCTATGATCTTTTCAAACACCTTTTATCATTCTTGAGATCTGAGAATGAGTCTTAAGAATTCTAAGCCTTAGATCCATTTCTGTCATTTAGCAGCTATTGTGTGATTTCCTTAACTTTTCTCATTTTAATGTTTTCCATTTATTTTTGAACCATATTATTTTACTTTTATTGTTTGCAATACTGCTGGCATTAACCCAGAGACAGCAAGACCGAGTTTCTATTTATTGCTCTTTTACACCAAGAAACATACACAATAATCCCTTGTTCAAGTTTTGTCTACCACTTAAGAAAATTATTCCTGGGGCAAGGTTTGAGAATTCTAAAGTGATATTTCATAGTCTGTATATCTCACTGGGATCTTACTGGTCAAAGGAAGCTCCAACTTTTGAACATTTTCACTTTTGGAAACCCAAATATTTCTAAATTGACATATAGATTTCACACAGTGGTGCTTCCTGACAACCATCTGTTTTGGTAGCTTTTGTATTGTTGTATGAATAGCAGTGTTTGGTGATCATTTAAGTATGTTCTTGCAAAATGCCCCTGATTTTTCATAAAAATGAAAGTCTTAACTTCTAGTTAAAACATAGTTGAAAAACATTAGATAGGTTAACAACTACATATCTACAGTCTCAATTAGCTGCTTACTGGATTTAGTTGATGGTGCATATATGAATGAAAAGAACAAACTTAGGCCCAGAAGCAGGCAAGAAGCAGAGCTTGCCCAGGATCCTAGGGAGGAGCTAAGAACAGCATCCCCCTCCTGGAAGCAGTCAGCAGCATGCTGAAAACACCACTTCTGCATGGGTGGCCCGCCACAGGCACCATCATAGCAACAGCTGCTGCACAAATGGCTTGACACTGCAGAAATGGCTTGACACAGCATTAACCACAGCCATCGTTCAGGTGGCCCACCAGACACTCAACTGCATTGACGTGAGGAGAATCACTAGTGTAGACTGGAAAAAGAAGAGGATGTCTCTCTCTTCATAGCCTACTCCAGAGTAATAGAAGAGGAAACTGCTCTACCAGATGATCAGACATCAACGTAGAGATACTGAAAATATGAAAACCCAAAGAAATATGACACCACCAAAATAATACAGTAATTTTCAAATACCAGACCCAATAGAGCAGGAAACCCTTGGAATAACTGAAAAGAAATTCTGAGCCACAATCTTAAGGAAGCTCACTGAGGTATGAGAAGACTCAGTTAGACAACATAATGAAATGAGAAAAAAAATCCAGGATATGAAGGAGGAAATTACAAAGTGATCAATATCTTAAAAGAATGAAGCAGCACTCATGGAACTGAAAGATTCACAAAATGAAATAAAAAACACAACCAATTGCTTGAGCAGCAGGCTAGAACAAGCAGAAGAAAGAATTTCTGATCTTGAAGATAGTCTTTTTGAAATAACCCAGGCAGAATAAAAAAAGGAAAAGAATTTTAAAAAATGAAGAAAATCTAAGAGCACTAGCAGACAACCTCAAGCACACTAACATTCAAATTAGGAGTGTTCTAGAAGGGGAGGAGAGAAGAAAAGAATTAAAAACCTATTCAACCAAATAATAATGGAAAACTTTCCAGGCATAGGGAGAGACACTGACCTTCAGATCCAGGAGACTCATAGATGCCCAAACAGATTCATTCCCAAAAGATCCTCTCCAAGACACATTATAGTCAAACTGGCAAAACTCAAAGACAAAGGGAGAATCTTAAAAGGAGTAAGAGAAAAGTGTTAAGTCACCCATAAGGGAACCCCATCAGACTAACAGAAGACTTCTCAACAGAAACTCTACAGACCAGAAGAAAATGGGATGATATGTCCAAAATACTAAAAGAAGAAAACTGCCAGCCAAGAATATTTTCCCAGCAAGGCTATCCTTCAGAAGTGAGGGAAAAATAGTGTATTTCACAAACAAAAACTGTAGGAGTTCACCACCACATGACCAGCCCTGAAAAAATCCTCAAGGAAGTCCTGCATCTGGAATCCAGAAAACAATAATCACTACCACAAACACAAGAGAGAACAAAACACACTGGTAGAACAAAACTGCAAATGAGAAAGAGAAAGAAAGTACATTTTGCCACCACAAAAAACCGTAATGGCAATATAATAATGCCCCTGCTTTATTTCTAATTTTAGTAATTTTGCTCTTCTCTTTTTTTTTCTTGGTCAGTCTAGATAAAAGTTTGCAAATTTTTTGGATCTTTTTAAAAAATCAACTTTTTGTTGATTTTTCTCTATTGCTTTTCAATCCTATTTCATGTATTTCTGTTGAAATCTTTGTTATTTCATACTTATATTTGCTTTTGCTTTAGTTTTTCTTATTTTTCTACTTTCTTAAGGTAGAAGTTTACATTACTGGTTTGAGATTTTTCTCATTTTTAATATAGGTGTTTACACATATAAATATTCCTCTAAGGACTGCATGAGCCCTGCATCCTATAAATTTTGGTATGTTGCACTTTGATTTTTATCTCAAACTACTCTCTGATTTCCCTGTGGTTTTTCTTTTTACCCATTGTTTATTTAGGAGAGTGTTGTTTAATTTCCACACATTTGTGAATTTTCTTAATGTCCTACTGTTACTATTGTCAGAGAACATGCCATCTATGTTCTTAAGTCTTAATACATTTAAAAAGACTGTATTGTGGTCAAAAAATTGAAAAATACTTCTCAAAAACAAACAAAAATTTATAGAGTATTTGATAGTTCTACAGTGTATTGTCAAACACTGAATCTAAATTTGTAGATATAATGAGAAATGTTTTGAGAGTATTAGGTCTCTGGATACTTGAGTGCACATAGTAATATATAGTCTCTCTTTTCAACTTTTTCTTCATTCAGAAATGGTGTAGGGATAAAGTCCATGTTTTCTGACTTTAAGGCCAGTGTTTTTGTTTTTGTTTTGTATGATTGATTGTTTTTACTACCAGAGAAAAACTTAAGTTTTGAAACTTAACTGTGCACAGGAATAATTTGTTATTTTGCTTCTCCGAACTGGTTTGATAGTCAACCATCATTCTCCAGGATCTCAAATTCATTCATTTATTCATTTATTTAGGAAACATCCCTTGTGCAGCTGCTGTGTCCTGGGTTCTGTACTAATCTCTGAGCTAAGAAGAACAGTAAGATACAGTCCCTACCCTCAGGAAGTTAAAAATTAAATCTGAAAGTTTTATAGAGAGGCATGGTATTAATAATTACTTGAAATGAATATCCTGTTAGCCTTCCAATTTAATTATGGTTGCTGGACATATTTTGTTACTTTGTAGTACTTTCGTTGGGCATGCTGATATGAAAATGATTTTAAAGGCTGCATGTCTGCCAAGAGGCTATGATAAATCAGTCAGAGCCCAATAGGAAA
The DNA here is from genome assembly GCF_000696425.1 of Galeopterus variegatus. Classification (NCBI taxonomy): domain Eukaryota; kingdom Metazoa; phylum Chordata; class Mammalia; order Dermoptera; family Cynocephalidae; genus Galeopterus; species Galeopterus variegatus. Next base: position 145,440 of record NW_007728568.1, read on the forward strand.
TATTAAACCCTGACCATAAATCATAATGTGTTCAGCCAATGTGCATTTTTAGCAAGTCATTCTTCACCAAATTTTCCTTCCATTTGATGCCCTACTTTGGTTTAATTGAAATTCATTAGAGACTTAAATTTTATGTAATTAACAGAAAACTTAAGAAATACATGATAGCAGTGTCAGTTAGTTGTTACAGGCTGCCAGTGGTTACTCTTTAATTGCTGTCATAATGACCCATTAGTCATGCCTCCACAGAGGTGTCAGAGACTTTTTTCTCCTTCTGAAACAGCTGTGTTATTTAATAAATTGAATAAGCAAGCAGTGTTTGCACAGAATACTAAATAAGTTGAATAATCACCTTTTAGTGACATTCTTTGGGTGTGGCATTTCTATTCTGCTCTTAGCAATAAAACTTGGAGAGTTGTCTTTCACTTCCATATGGTAGTGGGGTTTTAACGAAACTTTATCTTCTTAACCTTGAGCTTCTCCATGTATTCCTTTGTGTAGTAGTATATTATGCAGCCATGATGCTGCCAGGTTATCACATGAGGTGTAAAGTAAGGCATTGTTTTCATTCTGTGTTTTTTCCAGGAATCTGGAAAATGGCTTCTGAATTCCTGAATGGCACAAACTCTAAACTGTGTTCTCCATATCTTCCTTCCAAAGTAAACATGGATATCTTTGTCAATTGGATAAGCAGCCATGTTTTGAATTACTGCCAAGGACTTGAATTCAATTAAATGTAAAATTAATTTTTTCTTGTGATTATTTTCCTGCATACTGAATTACTGCCAAGGACTTGAATTCAATTAAATGTAAAATTAATTTTTTCTTGTGATTATTCTTGTGATTATTCTTGTGATTATTTTCCTGCATACTTTTTGAAATATTTTAGAGGAAAGATATTGGAGTTTTCAAAATAGTAATTCATAAAAATAGTCAATAGAAGAAAATCAGTAAATTCTGATTTTAATAACATGTGATTAAAGAGATTTATAGATGTCCCTTATTTAGAGAGCATTGGTGGGATAAAAGGTGTAGTTGTGTAAGAGATGAGAAGAAAACCTAAATGATCACATTTAGGACAATGAGAAATAATGTTTCACTTTCTTTACAAGGAAGCCAACCTTCAAATTTCTAGCCTTAGTGAAATTTTATAACTTTTGTACTGTAAGTAAGTAATATTTGCCTTTAGGAATGTTTTTAATTGGTGCTTCTGTCTTTGATTACATTATGTCTTTTTGTATAAATGTGATAAAATAAAATGTTAGAGCTTCTCTGTCCCTTCTGGGAGTAATGCAGTAGCTGGTAGAGTTGTCCAGAAATGTTTTAATGATGTCATGAATTAGAGTGATGCAGTAGGAATGAAAAGAAGGAGGCAGATATGAGAAAATAAAAACTGGTAGAGCAAATGCTTGGCTCTGAGTATAGTAACTCGATTAGATGCACACTCCTGGTATTTCTATGTGCTTGGCTGACAGCACATGTTGGCACTTTGGAAACATTTTCAGTTGCCTCAAACATGGATCTTTTTTATAGGTGTTTTGAAGTTAACCCCATTAATTAAAATGTCTTTAGAATGTAAACTCACAAACTTTATGCATTAAAATTTTAAATTGGATTCAAGCAACAAATATTTATAGTAAAAAGCTCTTACTATTTAAGAAAAAAAAATTCCAAGGAATATTCTAATTACTTAGACAAATCTTGCATCTTCCTATTAAAAAGCTGAAACTTTTAAATTACAGCAAACAGTATTCATTGAGTATAGTAGATCTTTGATTTTGAAACTTGCAATTTGAGCAAACAATTTAAAAAATTTATCCATGTATGAATGATCAATAGCAGACAGCTGTTTTTAAACTTTATTTAACCTAGGCTGATGAACCTGAAATTGAAGAACTACTACATCCTGATACTACAGTGTAGTGTTGAAATGACTAAGCTCCTGAAGCTGAGCCCCTTGCTATGATTACCTTCTCATTACTGCTTACCTGTGTGACCTTCCACAAATTACATAAACTCCATTTTCTTACTGGTGAAATGGGGACAATAATTGTACCTACCTCACAGGATTAAATGATTTAATATATAGATAGTGTTTACAACAGCACCTGGAATTTTAGTTATTATTATTGTTCCTAATATAGTAACTGTTAGTGTCACTTAAGGCATATCTCATATTTCCAATTCTGGTTAATCTCTGTACACTGATAATTCTGCAGTTTTTAGATTGTATTCATTTCATTAGAAATGGAATTCTCACAGAGATATGAGTTTTTTCAGATGGTAAGACATACTTTCTCAGTTCTCTCACTGTATTTCTTTGTTCTTCAGACTATTTTTTTTTTCCTTTTTTTTGTCTTTTTTCGTGTCCTGCAACGGACCGCAACCCTCAGTGTCGTGCCCGTACCGGACTGGGACCGGCAACGGGATTGCAACCCTCGGTGCTGCGCCCGCCCCTCACTCAGCCAGTGAGTGGAACCGGTCTGTATGTGGGATCCGAACCCTTGGCGGGAGCGCCGCCGCGCTCCCAAGCGGCGCACTGTAGCAATGCACCACCGGGCCGGCCCCCTTCAGACTATTTTTATAGTTATCATGCCAACTGGAATTTGTGTAGCACATTGTAAAGCATTGAACTAATTTATCTCACTTAATCTTTAAGATGTCCCTTAAAATGTGCATTATCTCTTTATACCCTGCAAATAAGATGCAGTGAATTGTTCAGTGTCACACAGCTTAATTGGAGGTGGAAGTCCAGTCCAAGTGTCCTAATTCAGAATGTTTGTGATGCTTTTTTGATTCACTGGGCATGTTTTTACGGGCCTCCCAAATCAAAACTAGAAAAGTCTAGACTCACCAAGAATCCTCTTCCCTTGTCCATCATAAAAAAACACAAAATCCAAAGATCATTCTCACTCTGGGACATTTAGTCTAAGATTACTATTAACCATCTGCACTTATTCTTTAATTAATTTTTTCAACAGGAAATTATTGAATTTCTTTGAGAGGAACTGTGCTCTGAAAATGCTCAGGATGGACCCAACCCACTCTCAGTGTATTTATTTATTTATATATAATTGTTTCAAATATAATTGCCATCTTTTTTTTTTTTTTTTTTTTTTTTTTTTTTTTTTTTTTT
>NW_007728568.1:149575-154600 GCF_000696425.1 Galeopterus variegatus
CGAACCCTCGGGCGGGAGCGCCGCCATGCTTCCCAAGCGGCGCACTATCCAGTGCGCCACCGGGCTGGCCCATAATTGCCATCTTTTTAAAAAAATTATGGTAACTTCAAAGTTACATGAAATACAGCAAGTTAAGTTAAATTAAAAGTTACTGGTAAGGAAAAATACACACACACACACACACACACACACAGTAAAACTATAAAATGCACTCCAAAATGAGACTTATGAAATCCTGTGTATTCCCTAGGGCCTTTCATGTAGGTTCTATATTGTATATTTGGGGAGGAATAAAGTGATTTGATCTTAATTCAAAGTGTGTCTTTAATAATTAATCATTCTAAAAGCAAATAAATTGTACTACATAAAATGTTTACCTTAAAAAATTTTTTTAAAAAGGATTTAAGCTATAATATGTTCATCTAAACAATATTTAAATAGAATACGGAATGTGACTCTGATGCATGATGATTATGGTGATGATGAGATAGTACTGACAATATTTTTTGGATTTTTACATAGAATTTTTGTGGAAAATGGGTTACTTGTTTTTTGAAGGTTTAAAAATTTGTTTTCTATGTTTCAATCAATGCTAATTTATTCAGAAGTTTTCTAAAGTTACATATAATATCATTTACTCATGGTATTAATGGTTGAAATGTAATACTAAATTATTTTATCATAAGCATATAACATAGTTAAATTTCAGATGTGTGCAGTATTCTTTGATTTGGAAGTATTTCTTATTCAAGGAAGTGAGATCTACTGAGTCAATTAGAACCAGTGGAGTTCTAAGTACTGCCTCTTAACATTCACAGAATGTGAATATGTTGAGGACTTTATTAAGCAGTTATTTATTCGTTTGTCTTCTACATTAAGACATATTCTCTGATCTTGCATTAAATATATGTTGACAGAAGCATTATTTTAATTATTGAGGCACAATTGTGATGAGTTATATGTCTGTGAAAGACATTTTTCATGTGTATTCAACCATCTGACAGAAACTAGGGCAGAGTAACCAAAGTGGCATCTGAAAATTTATAGTTAAGCTTAATTTGCATATGACAGTAGTCCCTTTATAAAGGATGATGGAAGAAGTCATATTAGAGTAAGTAGCATTAAGGAGACATATTCAGTGTGATCTGTTTTTGCAAATAAGTTGGATGTTCATTGTAGCTGTTTTGTTGAGTTAGTGAGTAATGTAAATGCTTAACAATATATAAAGCTGGACAGAAAATATACTCTTAAAACAGCTTCTCTAATACACATCAGTAATTTGTATACCATTAAACTTTCAGGTAGATGAGATAGAGAAAACCTAATTCAGTTTTAGATGAAGTGTTTTTAGTCTTTTTTCTTGTTCTATCAAGACACTGTTGTTGCCTTTCATCTCCCCTTCCAAACCCAACCTTTTCAGTTATCCCTTATGTGGAAATAGACCACACAGAAGTCATTCTTAACCAAGCAACATGTAAATTGACCATGGAAGTTCTGAGAGAAACCTCTGTATCCTAAGAGAGTAGCTTACACATTCTAGGCACCAGATTCAAAAAAATATGACTTTCATGGTTGAGTGGAATACTTTTTAGTTTTGACAATTGCATTGTAGTTAGGTCTTTACAAGACTTTCTGTTTTTATTTATATATAGTAAAATATATGTGGATGAATTTATTTGATATGTAGGATGTGATCTAGTTTTGACAATTGCATTGTAGTTAGGTCTTTACAAGACTTTCTGTTTTTATTTATATATACTAAAATATATGTGGATGAATTTATTTGATATGTAGGATGTGATCCAAAATAATCCAAGAGCGAAGGGAAGATATACATGAAACTAGATTCAGTGTGAATTGATAATTGTTGAAGTTGGTGATGGATACTTAGAAATTCATTATATTTTTCTAATTTTATATGTGTTTGAAATTTTCTGTAATATATGTTTTTAAATGTATGAGTGAATGAAGTGTCCAGCTGGGACTCAGAGTGTTGCTTTCTTTTTTTTTTTTTTTGGTCCTTTTTGAGACCGGCCACACCACGCTCAGCTATTTTTTGGTCCTTTTTGAGACCGGCCACACCACGCTCAGCCAGTGAGCACTGTGAGCGCACCATGTTATAAAATGTCAATGTGAGGAGGTTGTCTAAAGTAGAATTGAATCTCAAGTTTTATAAATAATAAAATAATGGAGCAAAAAACATATTTAAGATGCTTTGAAGCTCACAAGACCTGAGTATGTGTGGTAGTAGGCACCAAAAGATTCTATATAGACATGTCTGTATTTCTTTATACCACCTTAGTTCAACTATTTTACCTTTCCACGTTTCTTTCCCAAGTTATGTAAAAGTACGTGAATGTAAGAATATTGCAGTTCCTTTTTATTAATCAATCCAAAGAGTTTGTTTTTCTTTTTTTGACAATGTGTGGCAAAGGAGATGAAGCTCAGAATAAGCTCGCTGCTACAGGATCTGCCACGAAGTGTATGCTCAGTAGTTGTCCAGTGAGAGGAGAGCGAATTATTCCATCACTGGTCAAAGCATCACTGTGGGGGCAGGTAGATCACTAACTTCCCATTAAACCAAATGGATGAGGCAGTCCTGAGTTAAGTACTGAATGGCTTCTTTAAAGATATTATCTCTCTGTGTCCTTTCTCTCTTCAGTAAAATGGTACTAATTCATTTCATTTATCCCTTAAAATGGTTTTATGATTTTGACTATTTTTTAATAGTCATTATAGAAGACTAAAGTCAGGGTATAATGCAAAAACAAAAATAGGGTGGCAAATATTGTATGCCATCTATCTCTAGAAAGCAATGTGATCTGCAGAGTTAGAAAACAATCTTGTCCTATTACCCTGCCAATTGTGAATTCTTAATGTAGCTAGTTTTGAGAAATGAATTTTGGAGACTTTGAACAAAATTTCCAATAATTACCAGTAAATGCATTTCCAGCTCAAAAGTATTTGCACAAATCTTTTTGCAATATCTAGTGTGAAGGCAAGATTGGGGGTGAAACTTAATATCTCCCAGAATATTGTATTCCAAATGACCTGCATCTTGACAATGTGTGGCAAAGGAGATGAAGCTCAGAATAAGCTCGCTGCTACAGGATCTGCCACGAAGTGTATGCTCAGTAGTTGTCCAGTGAGAGGAGAGCGAATTATTCCATCACTGGTCAAAGCATCACTGTGGGGGCAGGTAGATCACTAACTTCCCATTAAACCAAATGGATGAGGCAGTCCTGAGTTAAGTACTGAATGGCTTCTTTAAAGATATTATCTCTCTGTGTCCTTTCTCTCTTCAGTAAAATGGTACTAATTCATTTCATTTATCCCTTAAAATGGTTTTATGATTTTGACTATTTTTTAATAGTCATTATAGAAGACTAAAGTCAGGGTATAATGCAAAAACAAAAATAGGGTGGCAAATATTGTATGCCATCTATCTCTAGAAAGCAATGTGATCTGCAGAGTTAGAAAACAATCTTGTCCTATTACCCTGCCAATTGTGAATTCTTAATGTAGCTAGTTTTGAGAAATGAATTTTGGAGACTTTGAACAAAATTTCCAATAATTACCAGTAAATGCATTTCCAGCTCAAAAGTATTTGCACAAATCTTTTTGCAATATCTAGTGTGAAGGCAAGATTGGGGGTGAAACTTAATATCTCCCAGAATATTGTATTCCAAATGACCTGCATCAGAATGATAGGCTTTCAAGATGGATGATGGTTTCTGAATATAAATTTACTTTTTGTCTCCTCTACTAATTGCTTATAAATGATGATTATTATAAACCTAGACAATTAAAATGGAAATATTTAAGCCATAGTTATATGCACAGGAACTTTTCCAAAATGGATTTTGAAATGAATTGTTCTTATTGATACTACTTTATTTTTTATGAATCTAAACTAAAATGCAATTTTGTGGAATATTTAATTAGCACTGTTATTTTTTCATAAAGAGCAACATGGTTCAATTTCCTGTCTTCTGCAGAACTCTAAAGGCTTGATATATCAGAATTATAAGTGAACATTCAGGAAAATAAAGAGTTAGGCTCCTTTTCTTTGGCAAATCAAACTTTTTTTTTTAAGGAAGTTTTCTTTTTGTGAAATTTGAAATACTGAACATTTATTGTATATTTTATTGGATCCATGTTCTACTCCCACTGCCTCTTTAAGACAAATCTTCCCCCATCTTCTACCCCAAAACCTCTTTTTTGTATCTTTTTTATAGTTGCAGAACATTGGCACTTCTCTGTACTGTTTGTTTTAAACAAAAGCTAATCAGTACATTTTCTGTGTTTGTTTAGGAGTCAGATGGCCAGGGCTGCCCCTTCTGTCGTTGTGAAATAAAAGGAACTGAGCCCATAATTGTGGATCCCTTTGATCCGAGAGATGAAGGCTCCAGGTGCTGCAGCATCATTGACCCCTTTGGCATGCCGATGCTCGATTTGGATGATGATGATGATCGGGAGGAGTCTTTGATGATGAATCGGTTGGCAAATGTTCGAAAGGTAAAACTAAAAAACCTGGGTTTAGTTAGGGTGCTGTGAGGGCATGAAAAAGAAATGATGCTGTCACAAATGGGGAATGACTGAGTGTATTTGGGTTTGGGAAAGATTCTAGCTTCAAGAATTACACATCATCTAAGATTGGCAATAGCAGATCCATAAAGAAAAATTTAAGAAAGGAAATTATTAAATTTGGAAATGGTAAAACTGAACTTAATTAAAAATATTCTTTGTTGAGGTCTAGGAAAAATGTCTGATAGAATTATTTTATGAACAGGAAGGCCATCCTGCTGTTTGGCTTCTAGGAGGTCACATAAGATTTACCTTTTTGAATTTGTCATCATATGGGATCTGTTCATCAGTACAGGTTGAGTGAGTATCCTTTATCCAAAATGCTTGGGATATTTGTATTATACTGGTTGAGCATCCCAAATCTGAAAATCTGAAATCTGAAATGCTCCAGTGAGCGTTTCCTTTTTTTTTTTTTTTTTTCCTTTTTGTCTTTTTTTT
>NW_007728568.1:154716-163938 GCF_000696425.1 Galeopterus variegatus
ATGGGATCTGTTCATCAGTACAGGTTGAGTGAGTATCCTTTATCCAAAATGCTTGGGATATTTGTATTATACTGGTTGAGCATCCCAAATCTGAAAATCTGAAATCTGAAATGCTCCAGTGAGCGTTTCCTTTTTTTTTTTTTTTTTTCCTTTTTGTCTATTTTTTTGTGTCCGGCAACGGATCGCAACCCTCAGTGTCACGCCCGTACCGGACTGGGACCGGCAACGGGATCGCAACCCTCGGTGTTGCGCCCGCACCTCGCTCAGCCAGTGAGCGGGAACCGGTCTGTATGTGGGATCCGAACCCTTGACGGGAGCACCGCCGCGCTCCCAAGCGGTGCACTGTAGCAGTGCACCAACGGGCTGGCCCAGTGAGCATTTCCTTTGAGCATCATGTTGGCGCTCAAAAAGTTTCAAATTTTGGAGCATTTTGAACTTCGAATTTTTGAATTTGGGATGATCAACCTGTATTGCTGACGCAGAAAACTGGCTTTGTCAGTTCACTGAGAGTGGATACTACTGCCCGGTTGGAGTTTATATAACCAGCTTCACAAAATGCTAGTCAGTGAACTAGAATGACAATTGATTAGTCTGCAAACCAGAAATATATTGGTCAAGAGATCTGGACTCCTGGATATCAGGCTGTTCTCTGTATAGAAAGATACATGAAATTCTGATTACACTCAGAAGTTTTGTCCTCACAAAATCAGAAAAGTGGGATCAAGTGGTATGGAAGGGTCTGCTAATACAGCCACTCTGACTCCTGGCAGAGATGGCTAATCAGTCATGGCACCCCTCCCCACTGACTTAAGACTTGGCCTACAAAGCCCTTTCAACACAGCCCTGAAGAACTTCCACTGTAATTCATTAGGATTTGGCAGGTAACATGAAACATATTTGCCATCTAGGTGTAGTGACAATGTGTAATGGCATCATCTGTCTCTGTTGTAGGAAAGTACTTGGTGCAGAGAACTAGATGAGCCAAGTCTTTGGGTTACCCCTTCTTCTGGTCTTTGTCAAAGTTTGCCTCTTGGCACACTTCTGTATTTTCTCTTCCTGTATTCCATGCTGAGTAAAGACATTCTCTTAGGATTTTTTACATAAAAATTTTTACATATGAAGATGCGTTAACATTACCAACGTGGCTACTCTCAAATTTTGCTTTAGTCTGGGATTTCTGTTCTTCACCTCATTGGTTTTTCATAAATTTTATGATTTAACTCTCAGAAAAATTACACTTGATTTCACCCTTTAATCCCAACAGTTGTATTTAGTTTTTAGTTTTGAATTATGTGATCCCTTTGACCATAGAGATAGAAGAAAGGAAGTAGTTATCCCTTAGCAACCCTGAAGGATGAACAAGAAAAAAAAAAATCTCAAATTAAAATGGAGAATTACAACTTGAGTCTCAAAACAACTAGAGTTTTAACTTTAGGAAGACCTGGAGTAATGCACCAGTTCTGCTGTGGAGTAATACTGGGATCCTTAGGCAAGTTATTTTATCTCTTTCCTCCTCAGTTTCCTCCCTTGTAAAATGGGAAAATAACAGTAGCTTCTCCATTGAGCAAATGAGATCAAAGATTTAAGAATCTGGAACAGTGTCAGGTCACTGAAATCATAAATATTTACTATTTTATTACCAATGTTAATTAGAATTAGTAATACTTATGATACTATTTTAGGATACACTTCATAATCTGAGTTATTAGGAATTACTCCATCTCTTTGCATTTGAGAGAGCTACATATGGGATGTTGGAGATATTAACTGTGCCGTTATCCACAAGCTATAACTTTGAATCCTGGCTATACAACCTACTAATACATCCAAATCATATGACTAGTCTGAGCTTCATTTCCTTATCTGAAAAATGAGAAAAATAATACTCACTAACCAAAGTTGTTGAGAGAATAATATAATATGTTATTAATATTGGTTTTATTGATTTATGGCCCTTTTTTCCCTGCAAATGAAAGATGATTTTATATTTTAAGTAGGATATATTTAAATAACTTTATCAGTATTGTAAGTACCTACAGAATTTCCTTGATTTTATATCTTGTCCTGCAAAACCTAAAATATTTACTACCTGGCCCTTTAAGAGAAAGTGTTCGACCCCAGGTGTAAGACACAGTAAGCATTTAAAGAATGTTTATTGAATGTAAGGATAATAGGAAATGACAGAAAAGTATTTGAGATACAGACTACAGTTCAAGTGGTTCAAGTGACCTAGGTGGTAATGTTTTCTAACTAGGAAAAAGCAATTTCAGTTTTGCTTACTGAATGGGTTTTCTTTTTTCAGTGATCCATGTCAGGGAATGGGTCTGGGCTTTACGAGTAATTTTTTCAAGAATTTTGTGTCCCAAGCAGTAGCTTGGGGGGAAAATGGTATTTGCCTTATGTGACTTTGAGAAAGGTTGCAGTCTCAGCCTGTTTTCCACTGAATTAAGTTGAAGCTTGAGCCCCTTTTCAGTAGTGACACTGACAATCAAAAGGAAACGCTGGTAACCTAAAACGAGAAGCAGAGTGTTCCAGGGTGACTGTGGAACTTCTGATGTTTTCACCCACTCCCAAGCCCATTTGCCATTTGTTCTGCCTAGCACACTGGCGAGCTTTCTGTCCAGGGAGCTGAGAGGTTTTTACTTTGCTCTTCTCTTGTATTTACCCTACAAAGAGAAGAATGATGCTGTCAGGCATTATTGTCCCAGAAGTCACACTTGAGTAGCTGATTAGTCAGTTAACAGTGTCATTTAATAAAGCTTTCACTACAGTCAGTGTTACACTTCCTTACAGCAGGTAGATATTTTAGAAATTTGAAGAACTTGTAATTATTTAAGTTGAGGAATCATACTTCAGTTGAATGTCTTTATGTCCACTGATCTGCTTCTGGTCAATTCATCGGACTGTGAATTTTACAGTATTTCATAAATCTCTGCCTCTTAACTTTCAATAACATCTGGACTTTGGTATATACACAAGCATCAATTCTTTCTGAATAATTGAGAAAAATATTGCTATGGAATTATGTTCCCGTAGTACTTTTATGTACTTCTGCTTCAGCAGTTATAGTAAATTGTTACATTTTATTTAGAGTACTGTTTTCTCCATTAGACTATTAATTCTTAAGGCCAGGGACAATGCTTAAGTTTTCTTTGTGTTCCTGGGCACCTAAATGCACTCTGTAAATACTAAGTTTAATTAATGCACATGCATACACACATGTTCCTTGAGGGCAATTGATGTGATCTTATGCACCATTTTATCTTTGTTCTAATCTGAAGACTAAGTACATGTGCTCTGAAAACCAAACTAATAGGTTTTTGTCAGTTCTGTCTTACAGGAGAAATTGTAAACAAACATCACATGGTTGTTTGCACACAATAGCTCTTCTATCTGAATTTTCTTCCTCTTGTTTTAAATCATTCTGTTGGCTTATTAATCACTCATTCATTTATTTTAGAAATATTTCATTCTCTCAACTATCAGAGTAGCTATCAGTCATCGTCCAACAGAATGATTTATTTTTTTATTTTTATTTATTTTTTTATCTGCCATTTCAAATACTCATCTCATCTTTCTCCTATTTTTTTTTTTTTTTTTGTCCTTTTTGTGACCGGTAAGGGGATCATAACCCTTGGCTTGGCATCGCCCGCACCACTCTGAGTGCACCGGCCATCCCTATATAGGATCCGAACCCACGGTGGGAGCACTGCTGCGCTCCCAAGCGCTGCACTCTCCCGAGTGCGCCATGAGGCCGGCCCATCTTTCTCCTATTTTATGAGCAGGTTGATGACTATTGTGAAATTGTTTCTGCCTTTCTTAAGCATATTGCAATCTTTAAATCATAGCATAGAGGACTGAGCTGATTGTATATTCCTGTTGCCATGGTGATATCCCAAAGCTGGAGTTTATAAATAGTAGCATACTGAACATAAAGAATGCATTTTAATTATTTCTTTTATAAGTTGTATGTTTAATAATACTAATCTATAAGCAAATAGAACCTATAAGTCCATAATACACTGTGTTGGTTGCTTTCCTACATAGAAGGTATTTTATGATTTTAACTATATGTTTTAGATTTTGCTTGAATCCATATCATTACCTGAGTTCTTGAATTGTCATATTTCCAGAATAATCAGGCCTGAAGTTGAGCCCTCAGAAATAGTCCAGGGTGTGACTAATAAAATCACAGCTTTCTCTCTGACTTCACCCAGATCAGAGTTAAGAAAAGGTATCTGTTGCTACTCAGAGATTTGCTTTATTTTGCCAAAGATGGAAGAAGAGTCTTACCAGTTCTTAGCAATTATGTTGATAGAACATATTATCACCTAATACATAAAATTACATATAAAATAAATAAAAATTTGCACACAAAATAAAAATGTTGACCGACTGACCTAGTAAAGTTAATTCCTATGTTCTTAAACATTATATTTTCTTGAAATAGTATTTAAAATCTTAATGAATGTCCATATTAGAACAAAAACAAGTGTGGCCAAAGGTTGAAGGGATTATTCTTTTATCTTTTTATACATTCTTCTAATATTGCCTTGAACATCAATTATAATACATATTGCTAATTAAAAACTTAATATGTCATCTAATTATTGCTTTTCCTAATAATAACGTGTGGAGATAAGCTCTGTGGTATTCCTGATCCTGAAGAAGGGGTTTATGTTTGCACATTACAGATTTTTTATACTATTTTTTAGAAGGGTCTTGCCTTCCTATGTTTTTGATTTAGATCCTAGCCACAGGGCTTGAGTCCATGTTGTAGCAGTGAGGATAAAAATTACAGCAAAAGTGAAATAAAAATAGATATTTAAAATTTGAAACATTGTTCTCACCTGGGGGCAGTTGTACCTCCTTAGGGTATTCAGAAGTATATGGGGGTGTTTTCCATTGTCACAGTGACTGAGGGGTGGGGAATGATTACTGGCACTGAGTGGGCAGGGCCAGAGATATGAAACATCCTGCAACCCATGGGACAGTCCCATGCAAGAATTATTCTGACCAATGTTGGTAGTCCTCACCTCTCCCCCTGTGCAACCCTTAAGTAGAGTCATGGGTGACAGTTAGCAATTCAAAGGCACAGGTGTATTGTTTGCCATTTAATTGCATTCTGTTTAATGATTTTCTTGAAGTTCTCCATGCAAAATAGTGGCATTTCCTTTATTAGTATTAACAAAGGAAACAACTGCCTCATCCAAGTGCTGTATGATGTTAGAGGGGACCTTAAAGACATTATTACATATTCCTCAAAAATGGATTCAATATATAGTATATTAGGAGAAATAAGCCCTTGAACTCTTGTGCTCAGTTTAGGCTGTCAACTCTTTGAGGACAGGGGCTGTGCCTTATTTTTCTCTTCATTCCCAGAGCCTGGCATAGTGCCTGACACACAGTTAGTCTTGAGAAAGGTATTTGCTGAATGATCAGTGGGAACACTGTTCTTAGTGTTACTGTGCTGAAGTAGAGCTACGCTCCCTGGAGTCAGACTGCCTGGGTGCATGTTCTAGTTTTGCTTGAGAAAGGTATTTGCTGAATGATCAGTGGGAACACTGTTCTTAGTGTTACTGTGCTGAAGCAGAGCTACGCTCCCTGGAGTCAGACTGCCTGGGTGCATGTTCTAGTTTTGCTACTTAGCTTCTATGTGCCATTATTTATCCCCCTGTGTCTCACGTACCTGGTCTGTAAAACTGCCTTTTAGGATTAAGATTAAATGAGTTAACACACAGAAAGCCATTAGAACAATGGTGGCACATGGTAAGTGCTAAGTATTAGTTGTTATTAACACTATTTTTTATACATAGTGCTATTTAAGACTCCTAAAATATTGCTGAACTTCTAAGAACTAAATATCAGTATTTTTGAGATGTCTGTGAAAGTTTTTTCTTTTAGACATTACTAGCTATCATTTTATTTAGGAAGAATTAGATGCCAAAACTGTATTGTTTAGCAAGCAGTTGGTTATCTTTCTTTAATATATTAATATCTACACAATCTACATAATTTCTTTGTATGACCACACTGAAATAATTTACTATTAAACCATGTTTTTGTTTGAAACTGGTAGAAAATGCAAAGTTGCTAACATGTCAGCTGAAATATTATTTTCAGTATTACATAATTTAGATAATCTTATAATGTTCTTATTTTCTGTGTAAGTAAACTGAAATGATTATTCTCTAAAGTAGGGTGAAGAACTACAGTAACCAAATAATAATTGCTTGTTGTTCAAACAAGCTTTACCTGTTATTTTGGGAGCAATTAGTGTTTCACATGAAGGCATTTTTTTCAGTTACTGAAAATTATTCCTTTAATTCCCACAGAGTTCTTCTTTCTCAGCCATTTTTAATGGAAATCTTTCTGAATTATATGTCACCCTTTTCGACCTTTTCTAATTGGTTATGCAGCTGAGTGAACCAAAGGGCAAAAGAAACTACTACAATTAACATGACATATATCTGGAAACATATTTTGCTACAAGATTTAAGGGTGGGTTGTATGAAGAGAGGAGAACCATAAATTTAAATTAAAATCACATGTATATTTGGATCAGGATGCAGAATTCATGCAACTATTTAAAGTAAAACATGAAACTTCAAAGAAATTTCAAAGCTGGTCACAGGCCACGAGATCCTGTCCATCCCATAAGAGGTACTTCAGGCAGAATCAGTATCTTTTTGTGTAGTTAACAGTGTCAAATATTTTAATAGAGCAGTGTCCTTGGGGTTAATCCCAGGTGCAAGACTATTTGCACTACTCTAAAGTAGAGCCTATTTGTTGCTTTGCTTCCCACAGATTTGTCACCCCTTTTACCCTGGGTGACGGAGCCGCCAAAGATTACTCAAAGCCCATCTCTTCTGAGTAGTGAGAAGCCCCCAAAAAGGGTTAATCTCCCAGAACCCTCAAGATAGAGGCATTCCTTCCATTTGGGAAATTAACCACGAATTGGGGTTCTCATACTGCATTTATTCTCCAGACCAGGAAGTTACAGGAAGAGAACATAGGTGGTTTTTTGCTAAGTATAGTTTAACAAGTTTAACAATAGAAGCTGGTAACATTCAGTAAGACAGGCAAGGTGACCTTCCATAATGAAATTTGCAACAAAAGCTTGATTTCAGCCAACATTCTTTTCTTACAGCAATTTCCTAGTATCTTTACATATCAATCAGTAACCTGTCTGTCTTTGAGCCAGCAATCTTGCTGTGTTACAATTCTTTATCTTACAATAGAAACTGTAGCCTGGGGAAAATTTCCTGTCTTTTGCAGAGTCAATATTTGAAACTGCAAGGCTTTGGAAAACCAGGCCCTGTGAAGTACATTTGCTTTATGCATACTCCACACCTATTGGTAATTTTGTTGACCCCTCCCTGTCATACCTCAAAGAGAAGTCAGCTCTTACTCTAGTCAGTATTTTTCAGTGTATAAGTTTCAAATTGTTTTCCTCTTCTTTATTGCTCCTAATTTGTAGTATCTGAAAAATCCCAGAAGTGGGACGTAGACAATAATTCAACCTTTAAATTGAAATACTTAAACTTCATTTTACACACAGATAAAATATCCATATTCTTAGTAAGATAGCAAGGTATTTACATGCTGATCCTGTAGGAAGAAATGCAACATAATTATCCCCCCTACTTAGAGTTCTGTTTCATTATGTATATCTCCCAAAATTCTTGTAGGTTGAGGCTTCTGGAAATGTGACAATGGATAAGCAGGAAATTATTGTATGGCTTTTATACCACATTCCTCACATAACCTTCTGTTTATAATCTAAAAGGGAACAATGGTAGAGGTACTCCAAAATAGATAACATAAGTCATTTATATTTAAGCCATAAAGTACATATGGAAATGTGAGTGTGTTCGTGTAACATTTCTGTAGTGTATACCTTCAGAATAACATTTCGTATAGGCTACATTTTAAATACTTTTGATTTTGTTATGTTCACAAACCAATATAAGAAATAAGAACCAAGAGAATATTTAGTAGCAAGAAAAATATACTTAGAATATTTTATTAAATGTGATAAAAGTTTTTTATCAATGTTCTTCATTAATTTTCATGCATTTAGTCAAAAACGTTGACTGAGTCCTTCTCGTCATCCTTATTATAATACATGTATCTACCTTGTTCAGATATGAAATTTCATTAAGTAAAAATCTTGTTAAAAGTATTATAAAATTGACTTTGATTATCTCTGGGATTGTCAGAACTCTCATCTTATTAGTAACTGTAGAGGTTTTCTCTTGTCCTGTTTTTATAATAGCCTGACTGAGCTTGAAGTTTCTTACCAGATGTTTTGCCATTTCCATAATAATGGATGTTATTAAAGCTTTTATGAAATCACTCTTTAAAGGTGTGGATAAAATGAAGAGTGACTAAAAGAGAATGAGTCCCGGATTATTATTGGTAATTGCTAAGCCTGCTGAGATGGGATTTCGACTGTTTTACTTCTTGGGCTTTTTCTGTTAAAATTGAAAATATGAAGAGAATGAGTCCCGGATTATTATTGGTAATTGCTAAGCCTGCTGAGATGGGATTTCGACTATTTTACTTCTTGGGCTTTTTCTGTTAAAATTGAAAATATAGATTTCTCTCTTCATTATGAGAGTAATTACAGTTGCATTCCAAGTGCTAAAGAATTCTGTAAGTTTTGTTAGAGAAATAAAGAATAGTATTTCTTCATTTCCAGAATCAAAGGGCTGGAAAAGTATATAGGCATAAAAAAATCCAGTGTGATCTTTAAAGTTCTAGAGCCCCAGGATTTCACTTGTAAAAGATGTACTCATCAGCTACCAGTATTAAAGAATTAAGAGAAATTGTTAGTTAGACAGATATGCTGGTGTGATGATAATACAGGCAAGCCCAGCGTTTGGATTTTGAAAAGAACTAAAATGAAAAAAAGTAATTTATTCTAAAGTTCTGAAAGCAAGTGTAATATTACAAAAAAGTGGGAGTTACCTAAAATCAATATAAAGGGATGGAATCATACTAATCATTATCCTGTAACTTGAAAGGATGGTTCTGTCCTTCCCAACTTTTGCAGTTACCTCTACATAAACATTTTTGGATATTGTGCAGTAACTTCTATACAGTTAATTCTGTGTCCACATCCTGCTTCCTATACTTGATAGTTAATTTTTTCATAGTTTTCTTATATTTCTTTGTTCTAACTCAAGAGTGGACAGATAAACATCAAAGAGTAACAAA
>NW_007728568.1:165304-167283 GCF_000696425.1 Galeopterus variegatus
GTCTTTATCCTATGCTCAAAAAATTCTATGGGATTTTTTCCATAAAAATTTGAGCTGGCTGGTTAGCTCAGTTGGTTAGAGCATATTATAACACCAAGCTCAAGGGTTTGGATCCCTGTACCAGCCAGCCACCAAAACAAAACAAAACAAAAGATGGTTAAAGACTTCTTTACGACACTACTTTATAATAATAGAGGGAAAAGTCATCAGAATAGTACAAGTATTCATAGCAAGGAAATGGTTATGTAAATGCCAGTACATCTGTATCAACGCACCCTTTAAAATTATGTCCATGAAGATTGTTAAATGGCCACTAAAAGTTTTTCAGTATAATGCTAACCCATACAGAGTAGATTCAGAATTGTATATGTGATAGGAACCATCATCAATGGCTGTGCATAGGTGTTTTTCAAAACGTCTTTATATTTTCCTATAATTCCAAAATTTACTATAGTAAAATTATCTTCTTTATAGCAGAGAGAAAAGTAAAATGTACAGAAAATTGAAAAAATACAAGGAGAGTGCCAAAATCAGTAGAGCTCATTTATTATGGCAACCAGTGTCTAAACATGCGTACTCCTAAACTTATGAGCCTACTCCAATTCCTAAACTACTTCTCTTATTATTTGCTATTTCTGTATTTAAGACACTGTCTAGGTTAAGAAGAAGAAAGACAAATTTGTGTTAAAGTCATTTCTCAATTTGCTTTTTTAATGGTCAATGTTAATAAAAGCAAATAATCCAAGAGGCATTTCTATTTGATTTTGAATGCATTGTAACTTTTAATTATTTGTTTTGATATTTGATTTTGTTACTATTGCTTTGTTTAGGCCTAACAGTGAGAGGAACTGTCTAGGCCAAAATAAATAACACAAGTGGGGGATTTCGTCTAAAGATATCTCGAATGGCATTATCTTTTGGTAGTGAAGATGAGCAGGCTTTCACTAGAATTTGGAGATGTTGTAATAGATTGCTTTCTGTCCCTCCTACACTAAAATAGTAAATATTCCTAACTATATCATTCAAGTAAAAATTAAATATTTTACCTCAGCTTTTATTTTATAATGCATTAATTTTTGTTAACCCTTAATGTGTCCCCATGAAAGGGATTAACCTTATTCTATAATCTGCAGGTAATGATACGAACAGCTGGTGATTTTTCCAAGACACTATAGCATTTTAACGTTTTAGCTGGGATTTAATTATTATATAGGAAATCTGTGTATTTGAAATCAGGTTATACATTTCTTTATATTGGAATTCACAATTTCTAATCAAGAGTATTCTTATCAGCAAAACACTTACCATTTATTGTTCAGAATTGAAATAAATGTTTCCCTACCTTTCTACTCAGCATGTTTTATACTTATGCATTAAGTCTGCATTTTTATACAGAAAGGAGATGGTAGTGATTGGGAGGAATAGTGGACAAATCAGTAAGAGATGATAAAGTTAGCTCAGTTCACAGTCTCAATTTAAACCTGAGCCAGGAGGTTGGTTCTGTGTTTGTTGTTTGGTCATTGCTGTTTTTCCTTAACAACTCCCTTACCTTTCAGAAAGTCAGGAAAGGTAAATGGCCTGAGTGATTTTAGGATGGAGATTAGAACTATGGAAGAAGAATGCTGAGAAGTGTTGAAGGAAATGGCTGATTACATAATCAATTTGGATGATAATGTAAATTCCTAGGTTCCAGATTAGTTGCCAGGTCTGTTTGTCAGGTCTCAACTTTACAGGCATTTGTTTTACCTGATGACTACCTGTACAGGGGCAAATTCTGTTACTATAGGACTGAAAGGCCTTTAAAATGCCAATGAAAATGCGAATATCATATAGAGACAGTGCTGTGGTTTAAAAGAGAAATAATTTCAGTCTACATTGAATTGGTCTATTTTGTTTCTCTTTTTATTTTCAGAAGAAGGAAAAAAAAGGGCACACATTTTATTCTTTAAAGTGAGCTGATAAATTCTCATGTCATGAAA
>NW_007728568.1:168464-169844 GCF_000696425.1 Galeopterus variegatus
TATATACCCTCCGTAAAATCCTTCTAACTAAGCCAATTTGCAGATATTATTATGCTTCAAAATGAATTAGTTCTTCAGGAGGACAGAACGTAATCACCTTCAGAACACAATACGAATTGTGCTAAGCAAGGTCTGCTTCCAATTACATTCACAAAGCTGCAGAGAGTCTGCTTGTCTGGAAGCATCTAAAAGCTCAAGCTTATTACTTCTCCACACACATTGGTTTAGATGTCTGTTCTGCGGATTTTCATTATACCCATTCAATATCTAACAAGCTCTTCAGCCATTTCAAATCCAATCCATCCCATTATTTAAACATACTGGGAATTTGGTAACTGCTTAAGTAATAGTAATTAGTCTAAGGGTAAAGTCACATTCTAACTGTGATGATGGGCTCCTGGCTCTGTCATAATTCTGTGTCCTGTTTCAAGTAATGGGGGAAGCAGGAAAATATTTGTGGAAGAAAAGTGCTTGGAAGAGCATAAGTCTTGTTCTCAGCAGTCCTTGCAGTTGTGTGAAGCTAGCACTAAAAAATGTCTCAGCAAGTAACTACATGAATGAGGTGTTATGCATTCTTTGTATGTATATAAAATATTGTTTGGGCTAGGGACTGTTGGGATAGTTTTGCTTCTTCAGTCTTCTTTGTAAAGGATGGTGGCCAGATCACAAAGCATTTTTATCAGGTAACAGTTTTGCTAATTCTCAGAAAATGTAATTTATCCTAATAATTATTCAGAAAGGTAGAGATGTCCTGTGACATCTCCTAATCTGCATTGCTGTGATGCAGTGATGCAAGCAGCTTTGCATCAGGACTTCTTTATGTTCTGTCTGTGATCATTTTGGGATTGGTTTTGCTCCTAAAGGTTCAAATTCATGACCCTGTGAGGTTCCCTGACTTTTTGGGTAGAATTGTTATTTTATTAAGAATTACTGGCTGCACTAAAATTAGTTTATGACTATAGAGATTCTACTTTTTCTCCTTCAATTTAGTAACAGTTAAATTTTTTGAACTTAGAACAAGCTAAGAAATGTGAAGAAGAATCAAGAAATTACTCAAAAGAAAAGGTCTTTAAACTGTCATGTGAAATTGTCTAATTTTATTGAACTACTTTAAGTTATTTGACATCAGCTGAGAGAGACAAAGACTTTGTAGTTTAGCAACACTATGACAATATTTAGAAATATCTGATATACACCTGGAAGCTTCTGTTTATGGACACTCAGGTTTATTTTTTAAAAGCTTTTACAAAGGGGAATATAACTTCCGACTCCTTACATGTGGGCTGTGTAGTAACTTCTTTGCAAAAAGTACACTATGGGGGCCGGCCCGGTGGCGCACTGCGCTAGTGCGCCTCTTGGGAAGCGTGGCGGCGCTCCCGC
>NW_007728568.1:170437-208060 GCF_000696425.1 Galeopterus variegatus
GGGCGACACTGAGGGTTGTGATCCGTTGCCGGACACGGAAAAAAGACAAAAAAAAAAAAAGTACACTATGGGAAGGAGGAGAAAAAAGAAATTTTAGGGCCAGCCAGTGGCTCACTCGGGAGAGTGCGGTGCTGATAACACCAAGGCCCCGGGTTCAGATCCCATATAGGGATGGCCGGTTCGCTCACTGGCTGAGTGTGGTGCTGACAACACCAAGTCAAGGGTTAAGATCCCCTTACCGGTCATCTTTTTAAAAAAAAAAAAAAAAAAGAAAAAAGAAATTTTACCTGATAAACAATAGCTCAGCCAGGTAGTCAAAGTCACATAAGCGTGATGAATAATGTTGATAATATAGACCTTTGATATGATGTGGTCAAAATGGCTCTTTACTTCCCTGGGCCTCCTCCCATAAACTTAGAACCTCAGTCTAGTCATAAGAAATACATCAGACAAATCCCAGTAAAGGGACATTCTATAAAATATCTGACCAGTACTCCACAAAACTGTCAAGGTCATCAAAAACAGTGTATGTCTAAGAAACTGTCAGAGCCAAGAGGAAACTAAGGAGACATGATGACTAGAACTAACAATATAGCACCCTCGATGAGATCCTGGAGCAGAAAAGGGACATGAGGTAAAAACTAAAGAAATATGAATAAAGTAGGAATTTTAGTTAATTGAGAAAAAAGCCAAAGGAAGTGTGGATGTGAACCCAAATCTGTCATCTCAGTCAGATAAAGACAAGATAGCTAAATCTTTCTGAATGTTCCTGGAGTTCACATGAAATTGTCAGGGGATGACATCACCTATCTTATAAAGGTGAGTAGTGTTAGGAGGAAAATGTCTTAAGAACAAGCTTAAAACTCTTTATAAATATGAGAATTTGGAAACAGATACGTAACAAAGCAAAAGAGATTAATGTAGTAGCTTATAAAAATTAAGCCTAGATCTCCAAAACTAGTATCTTAGCCTTGAAAAGAAAACTACCTGGTTTGTTGGAACAGAATATTGTTCAACCTAGTAAGACTATTTTATTAGTTAGTATGTATTTATACCAAATAGCAAACAGGTTATGCCGCATCGAAACACACATTCACACGCGCGCACACACACACGCGTGCG
The DNA here is from genome assembly GCF_000696425.1 of Galeopterus variegatus. Classification (NCBI taxonomy): domain Eukaryota; kingdom Metazoa; phylum Chordata; class Mammalia; order Dermoptera; family Cynocephalidae; genus Galeopterus; species Galeopterus variegatus. The sequence goes on from NW_007728568.1 coordinate 171,560, forward strand.
CACACACACACTTCCAGAATAGGAAGTGTTGCATAAGTACAAATCAAAGTACTTCTTTGTGGCTTTTTGATGTTATTTTATTTTCCAGACAAGATTTTTTAAAAAATCTTGCAGTAGCATAGAAACCTATCAATTTTTAGCAGAAGTGCAGACCTTCCCAGATTTAATTAATTGTTCTAAAAGAAAAACATTTAACTTGAGGATTTCTTTTCCCTGTGAAGGTTTAAGAAAATTATTTGGACTTAAATCTGTTTATTTTAAATATCCAGTATAGTTGAAGCCCAGCCTGATCTAATTGGTTTGTAGGAAAACAGACTTTGCACTGGATACATATTTCATGTGGAACAAAGCAATTTCTAAGTTATAGAATGTACAAAGCACAAAGAAAGTTTTGTAATATAGATAACCAAGAGCAATGTGCATTACAGCATTGCGTGTTTCTGCTTTTCTCATAAAATACAGACAGGTTTCTTGAAGAATATCTGCATTTGGTTGTCTTTACACTATACCTTTGCTGTTTGTTTTTCCTAGGCCCTTCCGGCAAATTGTAGGAGAAACCTTCAATCTATTCCTTACATAATATTCCCTTTGAGGGACAGTGTGAGCTCTCTGCATCTATTAATTACAGTAAACTAAAGGAGTTTATTTTAACAAATGTACAGTGCACACACCTTCTTCAAATCAGATGTCTTCCTTAAGAACTGAAAGGCATGTGCTCTACACATCGAATAAACAGCAGCACCTTTCTCATTGTCTATTCTAGTGCACCGATAGGCAGAACTCACCAGTCACATCACCAGGATCCTCTCCCCTTGCCCAGAGAAGAAAGCCACAGCCAGACCCTCTCCAGATGCCACATCTCAGCCTGCCACCAGTGCCTCCTCGCCTTGATCTAATTCAGAAAGGCATAGTTCGGTCTCCCTGTGGCAGCCCAACTGGTTCACCAAAGGTAAATTAATTTTATTAGAAACACAGATGATGATTTTATGCGGCAATTATTGTTTGCTCAGGTTCTTTTAAATTCCATTATTCATATATTTCTTGTTCCCTTAATTGTTCATGAACTAATTGGATACTTTCTAATTTTGTTTATGAAGAACCCACTATCCTAGTCCTTGCTTTGTTACTATAAAAGTTGCATAATTATTCAAAGAAAGCACATGTCTGTAGCCCTGTGATTTGCTAAAATAAATAGCAGAGAATGTTATTCTGTTTAACGGATTTAAAAGGCCATTATATGCATTAAAATAATTTGCATGCTGTTATCAAATGGTACTTTACACTCATTTTCATAGTGTCATTACAAGAAAAATGTGATGGGAGTATATTTGCATAAGGGCTTAAAGTGTAATAAATTACCACCCATGTTTCAAGGTGACTCAGAAGAGGGAATTATATGTCCTTTTCATACCTGGAGGAATTAGTTACAATGAAGTACATATTTACAAAGTAATTATATTACCGTTTAATATGAAAGACATAATTCTAACTCTGTAAATTTAGGCCTATAGTGTATTTTATTTCTCTGTGTATATTTCTTTTCCAAACTTGATAAGGGCCTATTTTGCTTTAAGATTTTAAAAACTAATTATATTTGCTAATATGCTTTATAGCCTAAAATTATTTGGTAATACACTATAGTAGTATTTGATTTTACTACATTACAGTTAACTTGATTTTAAGATCATATGATGACTTCTTAGGATGTTATTTAGAATTACGTAAACACAACAGATAACTTTTTTCTCTATTTTGTCTTTTTTTTTTTTTTAACGTGACCGGCAAGGGGTTCGCAACCCTTGGTTTGGTGTCGCCCGCACCGCACTCAGCCAGTGAGCGCACCGGCCAGTCCTATATGGGATCCAATCTAATTTGCCTCATATCAGTTCTGTATTGCAGTGATGTAAAGAAAAATTTTTAAAAAAACACAAAACTTTAAATTTTCCAGAAATACTACAAATCAAGTTGCTTTTTAAAAACGTAAAACTGAAAACAGCTTTTATGGATTTATTTTATCTCTCCTAAATTATAAATGTACTAATAAATAAATGTGTAAATCATAGAAATGTGTAAATATTAACATTTTTTAATGTCACTCAAATCCCCATATCATTTTGATCTACCTTTTTCTGTGTAGTTTCTGTAACAACATTTGTATTTACATACTCATTTCTACAAAAAATCCTAACGAAAAGTATTTATATGAGGTTTTTTTATTTCTTTTAATTTCATTAACATGATAAAAAGAAACTTATTGAAAGATGGCGTAGGAATCTAGTAAAACTCCAGTATGGCTTAGAAAACAAGAGCAATAATGAACTAGTCTGGAAGTCATTTCAGTGCATGGTACAACCTTTAGTTTGTTTTTTCTCTTGTGTCTTTTTAGTCTTCTCCTTGTATGGTGAGGAAACAAGATAAACCACTCCCAGCACCACCTCCTCCCTTAAGAGATCCTCCTCCCCCTCCACCTGAAAGACCTCCCCCCATCCCACCTGACAATAGACTGAGTCGACACTTTCATCCTGTGGAGAGTTTGCCTTCCAGAGATCAGCCAATGCCTCTTGAAGCCTGGTGTCCTCGGGATGTATTTGGAACTAATCAGTTGCTGGGATGTCGACTCCTAGGGGATGGTTCTCCAAAGCCTGGAATTACAGCAAGTTCAAATGCAAATGGAAGGCACAGTAGAATGGGCTCTGACCCAGTGCTTATGCGGAAACACAGACGCCATGATTTGCCTTTAGAAGGAGCCAAGGTAAGAAATATGCAAAGTAGAAGCTAAAGAATCTGCTTATAAACTCTTCTGATAGGAGGTAGTATAAAAGGTTGGGCAGTATTTTTTTTTTTTTTTTTTTTGCCTAGTGTGGCACTTCCCTGCAGGTCTTTAATTATTTTCAAGTTATAAATAATCAGAAAGCTCATTAAAACTTAAAAGAAGCCAGGAAGAAGGTTCTAAGAAATGATTTAATTTTAATGTGAAGACACTGGACAATTTGCCAGAGATTGCTTTCACCTTCCCTTATTTTATCTGCCAAAAATTTCTTCTGTTAATAACGTGGTGGTGGTAGAATCAGCACCGTATTTTAAAAAAATGTTTGCGTAATTATACATATCATAAATCAGTCGTTGGAATTAGTTGTTGCCTAAGACACTATATTTTAGGTAGACAGGTAAAAACTTCTCACGTACTTAGAAACACCAAATCTAGTTCACTTTTACAAAACTAGCTCTTTCCCCATAAAACCGAAAGAGATTCTCACACTCGTGTGTTCTAACTTGGCAGATATCACCACCATCATTTATACGTTTAGGAACGAATTTAAATGTAGAGGGAACAGAAAAGACAACAGCAGAAATCACAGAATTTAGAACTCTTTGTAGTCTCTAGGCAGAGCTGTACGTTAATACTTTCTGGTATTTGCTTCCATGATGTTTTTGGCTTTGAGAACAGATCATTGGCATCTTCCTCCTTCAAAGACTGTAATATTAAAGTGATCCCATCTCTATTGATATTAAATTGTTATGGTTATGGCAGTAGTCTATTCAATCAAAATAGTGGTTTAAAGTTGGTGAGTTCATATTATAACATACTCAGAAAACAAAGATGAAGTGTGAAGTGTGACATACTCAACTCCTCTGTGTGTACTTAACTATGTTTAACCTCAGTGATATTTTAGAGGAGCCATGATAAGAAGAGTCAAAACTTCTCTAGTGCAGCATTCAAAACAAAGGAAAGGAGTGCTGGTAGTTTGCCATTACTCTTTGCCAGTGACTCACCTTAGTACCTTCTGTTTCATCTATTGTAAATGTGAGGATCCCTTGAAGTCTTCCTAAGGTCATCTAAATAGTGATGCAAATATAAGAGAAAGCACTTGTGGAAGCAATTTTATACTGGTTTCTGAAAATATAGAGTTTATCATCAAAATAATTTTTCCACAAGCTAGAATCCTGATTGCAGGAACCTGCTCCTTTTTTTTTTTTTTTTTTCATTTTAGTGATTTTCTTTCCCTTTATCCTCTATTACTTTTCATTTATATGTGATCACATTTATCTTGAGAATAGTGGTGGAATAAGCTGTAATGTGAGTTGACTGGTTATATCTCAACAGTGTGTTACAATTTATTTCTGAATGGATTTAAGAAATACCTAATAATTATCATAGCCAGTTCATTGAAGACCTTTTGTTTCAGGGTTTTTAAAGATAATATGTTACTTAGTTTTAGTGCTAATATAAACCTGTCCTAAGTCTTAGAGCACTAGCTGTTAGTTTTTTTATGAGATGTTACAGTTTAAAGAATTGGGGTGACAATTTCCTAGGTTATAAGAATAAAATTTTATTTTTATTATATTAACTATAGGTATGAAATACTAATATTGAGTTCAGTTATGAAGATTCCTTTAAATGTTTCTATGTGAACTTTCATTTTCTGATAATTGATACAGATCAGTACAGCAGAGAACACTAAGTGAATTGCAAATTTTATCTCTTACCGAAAGCTGGCTTTTAATCTTGCTAAGTTCTATTTAAATAAACCTCACTCAGATTCTTTAAGGTCTAATCTCATATATTATGTGTATTAATATTGCAATGCTTATATCTTCAAAGTTAATCTTGTTATAACTAGAACTGATGTTTCAACCAAAATTAGACATGTAAGATTTCCAATTTCAACCTAGTTGTTTGACTCATATGGTTAGTGCATTAAGTGCCGTAAAACTGTAAAACAGACCATGACTCCTCTTTTATTAAGGAAAAATGGTTCCCGTTCAGTAGACCTCAGGGAATATCACACCTTACATAAGTGGAAATGGCATAATTCCTCTTCTCATTTTTATTGTTGGGAGACTTAAGAGGCTGGCTTCAAGTAACAACTGCCATGAGACTGAGTCCATCTACGATCTTGTAGTTCTCAGTTTCTGTGATCCTGGGTTGCAGTTTGTTACCAGGCTGTGGAATCAGACCTGGATTTCACTTGCTGCTCTAGAATTTACTGGCTTTGTGGATGTGAGCAACTTACTTCATCTTTGCCATCAACCCCACTTACTTTCCTTACTTTATAAAATGGAATGATAGTACCTGTTATTTAGGAGAATAGTTAGCCTCAGCTTTCTAAATCCCCAAACTGACAGTTCAGAAATGAAAGCAAAAATAACAGCTGGACATGGAGTATCAAAACAAGTTATAACAGTCAGCATTTTCTTTCAAAATAGTTGTGTTTTTTTAAAACCTAAATCATCTCCTTTCCACCCTTTCCCTTTTTATTTAGCATAGTTGGTAATATATATTTGGTAAGCACTCAGTAATGTTGTTGCCATTATCACAATACTTAAGCCAGTGATAAATGTGAAAGAGTGTACGTGTGCTGGGGTTGAGGGTTGAACGGCGGCAGTAGGGCAGGGACAGCAGGTTAGAGGAAGAGGATGTCCATGATACGCAAATACGCAAGGAGTACGCACAGATGGGATTTTCTGTATCTCGCCAGCACTGGCATTCAGCCAAGGGTAGAACATAATTTGCTTGTTTAAAAGAGAATTTGTGTTTCTCTTTAGAAGAGTATTAGTTTGGCACAGGTCAATCACACACAATAAGAAAAGCAGAGGGGATGAAGAGGAAGGGGAGATAATTTTGATTTTTTTAAAAAGACTAATATTTTTCATGAAAATGGTAAATGTTAACAATGTTTTCTCACCCTTGGTACCTAGTGTGACGTTTTGTTGTTTGTTTATTATATTATCATGGGAACAAGGGGTGTGGAGGTTTAGCTATTTGGAGACTGAATTGTTATCTTCACGTAATGTTATCAGTCCCTCTAAATGTAAGCGAATACACCTTTTTTTGTCAAATAGTAACAATTGCCACTTAGGTTTAGTTGTTTTCATTAGAGGTGAAGCTTCAAATGAAATATCATCCCATTTTAGAGATAACAAAATTCAGATAAGTACTAAAAGATCAACAAAGAGTAAGTGTACATATGGAACGCCCAAGGGCAATTTACAAACTAAATACCCTGGAAACAGTTGGTTGTCCTCTGTCAGTGTGTCATTCCCAGCATCCATTGGAATCATTTGTCTTTTTTATTTGCATCTTCACTAGAAAAATAATAAGGGAAGCAAGAATGAATTAAATTCTAATTACTCCATTTGCTAATTGTAGAGAACCCTGAGGAAAAAACTCTTTAATTTGTAGTTAAAATGAGGTGTAAGAATTTTCTGTGACACTCATTTGCTCCCTTATCTTTCCTCCTCCCACCTAGCATAGTCAAGTGCTCGCTAAGGTAATCTTTACTTTTAATATGAATCTGCAAGCTAAGAGTTACTAGTTTATTTATCTTGTTTTATTGGTAAAACATTACTTTGCTATAGCACTGTTTCTGTTCTTGGAAATTCTGAGTCTTGCTGTGTTATCAACCTGTTTCTGAATAAATATCTTGTTGGCTACATAGTTATTTATTGTTGGTGGTGCTTTGTTTGTTTTAATTACCTGAGATGAAAATATTTGCACTAAAGTATTTTAAAATATGATTAGAAACTTGAAATTTATCTACTTATTTCTAGGTATTAATATTGTGGCCAGCTATCATTATTTCTTCCCCTTGCGAGATTAAAAACTACTGCTGTTTGTTACGTGATAAAAACTATCTTTAACTTGTCATGTTACTTACAGTGACATTGTTCCAAGGATGATCCTATCTATAATAATCTTTTGAAGATATTGCCCGATAAATACATCTAGTGGTCCTTTTCAATATTGTGGCTTTTTGCACTTTTGGTGGAGAGGCACATGTTTATGAATGCCCTTAAACTTATCTATCAATTTCAAGGGTTGTCTTTCAGAAAATAAGTGTACACTGGACAAAATACAGGGATACTTTTGGAGTCATGTCTGTAGGGATTTATATCTGTAGGATGGGGAAACAGTTTGTGTTTAGGGTTTTGTAAAAAAAAAAAAATTCTTAATTGCACTAAGATTTTCACAAAAGTACTTGTTTTGGTATTTTGTATCTCAGGTGTCCCAAATGTTTTAACCTTCAGTTTTTAGACAATATCTGTATCATGAGAAAACATTTCAAACTCCAAAGTTAGGTTTAGATGCTACCTTGAGGCATATAGAAAAATATTAATCTAGGATAACCTAAATTTATAGTGAATTATACAATCCAGATTATACTTCTTCCACAAATATAAACTTCCATTATTGTATTCTTATTCTCTCAACCTGATTCAGCTGTATGTGTACTTTGGATGTTCAGGGCATTGTGTGGAATGTAAAGATAAGTAAAGTACAGCCTAGTGAGGATGAGACAGGTATGTGATTAAGTTACAGATAAAGGGATTTGAGAAGCATCTAGAAAATATGTGCGATTCCCAAGAAGAAAAAAAATTCTGAGATGCAGAATAAAAAAAGAAATAAAGAAAGAAAGCTTAATGCAAGAGGATCACTGGCTATAAGACATTGAAGATTGGTACCAGTTGTTTTTGCAGGCATGACAGGAAGGAATAGCATGAAGGTAGGAAAATTTGTATAGTGAGTGATACCGAGTCAATTTTGGCTGGAGAATAGGGCATATAGAGAGAGCAGGCAAGTGAGGTTAGACTATAGCAATGCCGGTTGAAACCAGTGTTATCTTAATTTGGTAGGAATGAAAGAGCTTTTAAAGTTGTTTTGGCAGAGGAATGATAGGATCAGAATTATGAATTTAGAAGATTTAAGTTGGTAGCATTTTCAGTGCAATTGCTGATGGATTTGAGACAGTGATCTAGGAAGGCAGAGGACAAAAAGATGTTTCCTTTGGGAGTCAGTGAGGTTTCAGCCTTGAACTCCTTCAGTTGCCACTGTCAGTCTGTACGTTAGAGGAACTGTTGTTTTCTACCATTTTCAAACAGGTTTTTCAGATTTCTAAAGAACATAAAATAATTATTTTTAGCTCAAAAAGTTGTGGTTTATTGCACTCCGTAAGTTAGTGGCAGGTAAAATGATTTCTGCCCTCATGAAATGGGTGCAGGTGGGAACATGGATTTCAAAATGACAATGTTAAATCTTTTTCTCCAATAACCATCAAGAAATATAAACATCACTTTACATGAACAGAAATATGAACATCACTTTAGTACCTGCACATTTAGGTCCCTTGCTGTTTGCACATTTGTGTAATCTCAGTCTGTTAATTAGGAAAGAACTATAAAGAATTCCGTGTTTTTTATTAGGCATACTCTCAGTACATATTTTAGAACAGTTTACAGGAAGATCAGCCATTAAATAAACTGCATATATTTGCTGAGAGAGTTTCAGTAAACTAATGAGTTTCTTCCAGCTGTAGCAAAGGAAAGTCATTTCATTGGTTAATGCCTCCATTAATAAGGTCATCTAAGCCAGTCAGCATTCAATATTCATTTAAGCCCTACTGTGTTAAAGCACCTGGAGCAATGTGCTATAAAATGACAAAGAAATAAAAGAGGCTTTGTCCTGAAAGAGACTTAATGTGGCATGAATTCTCCTCCACGGAACATAACTACATAAAATATAAGCAAAACATCAGCAGATGCCAAGCTCCAAATGAATGGTTAAGAATAGACACTATGGCATTTCAGAGGTAGGGGATATCTTTTAGTTACTATGTATCAATGACAGTGTTTCTAAAACAGAGAAAGTGCTGTTTGCGTTATAAAACATATTAATTGATGGTTTCACAAAATCACTTAAGTTTCTTAGTTTATTGCTGTCCTAGAGAATGAGTTACCTCATTAACTGTGGTTTTACCAATGATAGACATCATTGCCTATGTGACTTGTCTTAATGAAATTTAATGGTAGTCTGTAAAAATGTTGTTCAAGCCGTTGTTAATATAGTTATTCTGTCATTTACCTGATTTTCAATATAAATAAATCTTTGAGTATATCAGTACTCTTTTTCAGATATGTTCACATTGTTCTAATTACAAAATTATGGGTTAGATTATTCTTCAAGTAGAACCAGTACAAATGAAACTATTATTCCCATCTCTTTTACTTTATTATTGCTGAAATTTTTTTAAGTATCAATGAAATATCTAACATATATAGATACTTAATAAAATTTTATTATTGCATATGAAATACACATTACATTTTTCCAGAATGAATCTTAAGTGCATTTGGGACAGAAACTTTAAGATTTGATTACAGAATTCTTACATGGTACGTATTCCAGCAGCGTGCAATGAACTCCAATTAAGAATGACTTCAAATACTCATTTTCACAATGAGCATTTGTGGTTTGATACATGTATTTGTTGGTTAAAAGGCATTTTTTTAATGTTAAAGGATTTCATTAAACTTTGCAATGATTAATGTCTACAAAGGCACTTAAAAATGTTCATGGAAAGGTAGAATTAAATGATAATATAAATCTTTCCATGAACTTTTTGAAGACTTCTCTATTAGTAAATTTCTTTTCTCTAGAAAAGTTTAAAAACTTAGCCTTGTTCTGTTATTTGGCTCATAGTCAAAAACGTATGATCAGATCATTTCATTTAAAGATGCAGTTTGTCGTGATGTAACTATGATATATTGACTCTAATGAGGTGAGACATGAAAAAGAGAAATTGGAACTAAAGCATGGGACCTAGTTTTTAGAGTGAAACTTTAATGCTATAAAATTAGATCTTGTAGCTTTGAAATGCAAACATTGATCTACTTCAAATGGTTCTTTAAACTTGTTTCTTTACTTATTTTAAGTCAATAGGTAAGTATGGACTTTTCAGTTCTGCATTTTAAAGTTTCAGCAACATTTGAGAAATATGAGGGGTGGGAAAAAAGTAATTAGTAGTTTCTTAATTGAATTATCTACGACTATTCAAGTTACTTTTATATCCATTTTGCCCTAGCATTAGTCCACCTTTTAAATATGAATTAGTAAGAGTTTGCAGAAGAGCTTCATGATAAAAGTCTAGTGATTACTTACTGGATTATAGACTAGGTCTTAAAATATGCTTATTCTTTACATGTGAATATGTCTTCGCAAAGTTTTCCTCTCATTCCCCCCCCCTTTAAGTTGCTGTAATTTCAAAATTGTTGGAAAAGCAAAGAGCAATTGTTCAGATCATTCCTGTCGTGTGACGGAGAAATCTGGAAATCAGAATTTCCTAATTCTGAGTAACAAAACACCGGCTCTCTCTGGTACCTTATGAGCAAATTAACAATTATGGTTTGCTGTGTTCATAAACTGAAAATTATGTTTAAATTCATCTGCACTTTGAAAGCCAGGACAAGTCTCTACTTATCATTAGTGCTGAAGCTTCACTCTTGAAAGGCACTTCTGATTATCTGATTATCAGGAAATTTAAGAATGTCTATTAACCCTAGAGAGATATAATTTAGAACACTTTTATTTGGAAGAAATTGAAATAAGAATTGTATCAGTACTGCTCTTTTCTTTACCGAATACTTATAGGTAATGTCTTTTCAAAAAAAGGCTCATCATATTTGGGAAATTCTACTATTTATCTAGATATCTATATCTGACTTATAATGTAAGGTTATAATGTAACCTCTTATAATTGAGAGGTTATAATGTAACCTCTCAATTATGTGTAAGAATCTAGTTGAATCTTTTTCATATAACCTGGTACCACTTTTGGTGGTGGTGAATCACCATCGTGGTGCAACTGACTCCTAAATAAACTGTGTGATATTTCACTTGTTTAAATAAACTGAAATTATGTATTCTATTCAAAATTGTAGGTTTTCTAAGAGCTACTATTGTTTTAAGGTCTTCCAGAAGTTAAATTCTTGGAAACTAACCGTTTGGTTTACTTTCAGGTCTTTTCCAATGGTCACCTTGGAAGTGAAGAATATGATGTTCCTCCCCGGCTTTCTCCTCCTCCTCCGGTTGCTACCCTCCTCCCTAGCATAAAGTGAGTTGTATTGAGTTTGGAGATAATTTTTCCATGTATACAGATATGGTGCATAGTGGTTTTGAGGTTCACAGTACAGAAACTACAGAGTGAATAGAAGGACCTCAATAAAAAGCAATTCAGCTGGACTTATAAACTAAAGTACCAGAAATCAAGATCCTTCCCGATTCTTGCTGGTAACCAGTTTCTATAAGATTTATCTAAATTCTGGAAATTACACGTAGAGCAACAGGGAGAGAAAGCTAAGTATTCCCTACATCCAAGAAGTGAATGCACCTCTCTTCCTCGGAAATATCACATTTTATCCCAACTTATTTTCTGAGTTTGACATTAGAAAATAATCTTTGGTTCCTTTAATTTTTCTATTTCTCAAATCCATACAGCCACTAAGTCCTGTTAATTGCTCTTTTGGAGTTTTTCATATTCAGCTAATCTTCCCTATTGCTCTAGCTTTGCCTCATAGCTAGACAATTTTTTCTGATTATCCAATGTGATCACAGAATTAGTATCACTGGAATTAAAGCTAAAAAAATGAGTTAACCTGGGTATCTTTTATTTGGGGACACAGAGGCACACAGGACATTAAGTAATATCTACCCAAGTTAAACCAGGATAAAGCCAAGTATCCCAAATTTCATTTTTCTACTCTTTATATGAAGTCAGGCTGCCTGCCTTTCTTTTAATATATTATGTACATTGCAGCTGAGTTCATTTAATTTAAATTCTACCTTCTCTGGATCACTTTCTCACTCAAAAACCGATATTGTCTCCTCTATACTATTATTTAACTCTAAACTCTTCTGCTAGCAATAAGATCCTATGGAATTTTACCCAACTGAAATATTTTTTGGTGATTTCTAATGCTTGCGTTGGAATCATGTCTGGATATTTTTCTCCAGCTTTTGAGTTTTTTATGCTGTTCTCTCCTTTCTTTAACCATTTCAGAACCTTTATCCTAAAGTTTCATGTCTCAGGCTCTATTTCTTTATGAAAACTTCTGTGACTTCTTCAGTCATAATGCACATTTCTCTTCCTGCGACTTATTTTCTACACATTTAGTTATGTACTCTGCTATACTGTTTTCTAACTTAAGTGTGGCTCTTGACATTAAAAAATTATAAGGTTTTGAGCCTGGAAACATTGTCTGTGTTCCCTGATTCTCCCATAACACCTTACTGTATTTGATGAATAATAAGTACATGGAAATTACTTGGTTGCTTAGTTAAGTGATTTTCATTTTATCTGCTAAGGTCCTCATTTCAATTGAAAGTATTAGAACTTCTTCATTCCTTCCTCTGCAGGTCACTGACTCCCGCTATGCATGTGAATGCAAAAGATTGGATAAGCTAGATCCCAGCCCCCAAGAAATTTACAGTGTACTTTAGAAAATAAAGTTAACATATGTGAAGTCACTAATGCTAACTTGTTACTTTTATGAGTTTGAAGAAGAGTCTGTTATAGACTTTGTAAGTCAAGAATGTTTCATAGAGAGAGTGGAAATTTCCTGAGTCACAGAGGATGGGCACGATTGAAAAAGACAGTGTGTGAGAAAAGTAAGATAGTAAAATTTGTCATCGCTTATGGGATAGTGGGAAACTCAGCTAATTGGACGATTCTCCAGTGGGAATTTTTCTTTTAGCAGACATAGGAGTTGGAAGCAGTTACACATATTCTGTGTATTAGGCTCTAAATCAGTGAGAACATGTGATGATATTCCAGCCCCAAGTGAACTCTGGATATGTGTATATGTAATAAAACATCTAATAAGCTCAATTTCCTCTGATAATTCAGAGAACATGAGAAAATGAAGTAAATGAAATCTTGCTAATGAGAGACTAAATTTTCACATTCTGTTTATTAAATTCATATTGGCAAATGGGATGAGAGGCAGAGGTTGCCGTTTGCTTCATTTGTATTTAATATTAAGGACCTACTTCTCCCATAAATAAAGCAAGAATGAAAAATCCATAGTAAAATATGTTTTATTCATATTTTTCTTATATTTCAATTTGTAAGTGCATGTGAACTTCACCATGTGGTTATACTTTCTTCCATTTACCCTTGATTTTTTCCTTAGAAAGAGTGCAGTTGTTTTACTTAACTAGAGACATATTTCAACAGTGCATGTTTAACAGCAGATAGTTTTCTACTTTGCATGCTGCAAGTTAGCCATAGTTAACAATACAGGTGTTTCCTTTGAATGGCACATTTATCTCTCCAGCTTATTTTTTTTTTTTTCTGACTCTATAAGCATCAGTAGTGCATTGTAGAAAGTATGCAAAGTAATAAAAGAAAGAAAAATAAAACAAGTGCATAAATGTAGGCATACGCATAACCCTAAAAATCAAAGTCCAGAGTTTTAAAATTTTGATTTTTTTTTTATTTAGACTTTTTTTTTAACGTCACTTAGATAATATTGTGGAGATAATTTCATGCCCTCCTTTGTTACTTAATATTATCATAAGCATTTTTCTTAATTATTTATGTACTGTGTTTATTATGAAACCAGCATGGAATTCTGAAGTGACTGGTATGATAAAATCAGACTGGGTTCCAGATCTGATTCCAGCACTTAAGTATTTGTCTTATTTTGAGCAAGGTAACTTCTCTGGGCCTCACTTTCTCTGTCAGATAAATGACAGGATCAATTTAACTAAAATGATCTCTAAAATTCTTTTGTGATCTTCAACTTTTTAAGATTTATGCAATATGTTTTTTTAAGGGTTACTTATCTTACAGTGTTAATTATGTATGAAATTTTGGCAACCTGAATGTTCATTTACAGTCAGTTGGTCACATCCCATTGCTGAAACTACATAAATTGGATTATTGCCATGGTTTATTCTACTACTATTATTATTATTCGTCTGCTTTGGCCACATTAGAGTGTATAGCCAGAGTACAGTGAGTGTAGACTTGGCTCTAAAGAGTCATAGAACAGAGGTCTTAGCAAAATATCACTCACTGAAATAGGGATGTTGAACATTTAAGTACCCATTTCCATCTTAGACTCTAAGTGCATGTTTCAAAATTAGGCCAAAACAAAATTAAAAATTGCTACCTAAACATGAACTTTTGCAGTTCTCACAATGTTGAATGCCCCAGTGTCCGAGAATTGCAAAGCTATCATTTACCTTTAAATCTATATTATGTGGTTATGAATCTTTATTGAATTGTAATTGTTAAATGTTTGATATTGTTACTCTGATCCTCATCTATTTGGTGTTAGAGGCTACTTATTAGTAGCGTTTCTTTTCTTGCTAAACTGTGTCTTTGCAATTATGTGATTTTTATCGTGTAATTTATCTTAAGACCTAGAAGAATACAGAATTTATTTCTAAAAATATGTACTGTTTTAAAAGTAAGCTTAAACTATAATTGTTTGTTTAGATAAACTTAATTTTTCTAAAACAATATTTTTTCTAAATGGTTTCAATTTAATTAACATCATTGACACTAAGCTATAAATATAAAATTTTAAGTAAATGCTTGAAACATGGGTAATTATTTTTTAGAGGGAAAATAAAAAATCTTATGTGGATTATTTTTACTTCGTAGTTTATTTACTGAATTATGTTTGTCTTGAAATAATTTGATTTTTCAAAATTAAAGAAAATGAAACTTTAAAAAGTTAGAAAATATTTATTTTTACTTGACGAAATACGTTGGCAAATAAACAGAGACATTTTTACAAGTAATAATGAAGTAATTACTTCTGGGTAATAAATGTTCTGGAATGCTAAGGAATGTTATTTTTGAGAAGAATGTTTTTATTTTGCCCTGTGTTTTAGAAATGGGTATTTTGTACTTTTGACATATTAATTCTAGGCTTTCAAATACCTGTGAACCAATATTACTTGATTCATATTTTTGTTAAAGAAAAAAAAAAGAATTTTTGTTGTTGGAAGTAGTATTGTTGATTATTGTTATACGTTTTTCTAAACAGATAAGGTGCTAATGTTTTAGGTACAATAAATAGAGAATCCAAATTTTGCCCAACTGTTTTCATTCAGTTGCTATATTGACAGAAGATTCAGTGTGCACTAATTGAAATCTTTGTCCTGTTTGGGATTTATGCTCTAATTAGGAAGAAGAGAAAGTAAACAAGTGACTATAGTGTATAGTGTCAGCTAGTGGTATTGGTAAGTGCTAGGAGGAAAAGTAAGTGTGAAGGGGATAAATAATGAAGGGGATAAAAGATCCTTATTAAAGATCTCTCTGAAAGAGTAATATTTGAACAGAAACCTGAAAGGAAGGGAGCAAGCCATGAGGTTATGTATGTGAAGAACGTGAAAGCTAGACAGAACACAAATGTAAAGCAACTTCAAATCTTTCTCCAAATTAAAAACAAGTCAGTGAAAGATGCTTATAATTAAACTTATCTTAAAACTTAATAGTATATACAACACTGACTTTTCTTGAGGTCATTAAAGAACCTTCAAAATTAGCATGTATATTATAAAACTCTAATAATCTAAGAAAATGATTTTTATGTAGCAAGGGTGCAATAATCATTTTAAATATAGCTATATTTTGTTTTACCTCTTCTCTGGGCTATAATTTCTCTCAAGCATTTTCCCTGTTAGAATTGGGATAGTGTAACAGAAGAAATATGGAATAATGTGTATGGCAAGCTAGGAAGACTATGTTTTTTTTTTTTTTTCCTTTTTGTCTTTTTTCGTGACTGGCAATGGATCGCAACCCTGGAATAATGTGTATGGCAAGCTAGGAAGACTATGTGTTTTTTTTTTCCTTTTTGTCTTTTTTCGTGACCGGCAATGGATCGCAACCCTCAGTGTCGCGCCCGTACTGGACCGGGACCGGCAACGGGATCGCAACCCTCGGTGTTGCGCCTGCACCTTGCTCAGCCAGTGCTCGGCGGGAGCGCCGCCGCACTCCCAAGCGGCGCACTGTAGCAGTGCGCCACCGGGCCAGCCCAGAAGACTATGTTTTAATAAAAGATATTTTTATAACCTTGCCTTCAGATATTACTAAATAAGGAGAGATACATAGAAAAAAAGCAAAATGATATATCACACTTAAAATGCTTTTCTAGATTATGAAAGAATCCTGCAAATGACTGATCTCTGTCCCTCACCAGCTTGGTCATTTATTTCTCTAATAACCACTCATTGTTTTTGTCTAAAAGCTTGTAGGTGCTCAACTACACACATACCATGTCAGGCTTTGGAAACCTCAAGGTCTATCCTTAAACATTTTACATTTCAAGACTGATCTATGTGATCAATCTATAGTAAACATGGTATCAGTGAATAAACGTACTAAATACACAGAATAGAAAAAAGTATTTATACTTCAAAAAAAAGTATTGAATTTGTGGGGCAATGTCATAGGAGTTTCTGGTATAGACAGTAAAGATGGTTGTTTCTACATTGCTTTTTTTCTGCAAAAGTTGATGGAATGATTGTGGTGTAAAATTGCTCAAAATGAAGGGAAGAAAAAGTGTTTGGCAAGAGTGGTGTTTGAGGTATAAGTTGTTAAGTGTTAAAGCTAATGAGATATGCAGAAGGTCACCCTTCTGATTATATGCCTGTCACACCAGGGATATAGAATGCTCTAGAGGAATGCATTTGTGAACTTTGTTTCAAATTTAAAAGTCATTAATTAAGTACAGCATTAGAAAATATTCTCCTTTGCTAGCCTGAAAATTCACCTATTTCTTGGTTTGTTTCAAGCATGCACATGTAGAAAATGAATGTATATCTTACTGAAGGCTCAAATAACTGATGCACAGTGAATTTAACAAGATGTGCAGGTTGCGGGGAGGGTGGCTGTGCATCTTTGAAAGTGTGTGTCCCTGTGCATTACCAGTGTATTAACTCAGGAATGACAGGTACAGTGCAGAACACTATGAATGCATGATGATAATAAAAGGGAATGAAGTATTGGGTAATGGGTGTAAATGATAGAATAGTTTACTTGGCAGCTTTAACTTGGAACCAGCCAAATATAATTTGTTCTACATTATTACTCTGATATCCTAAAAATTTCTCATGAGTCATATCAATGTCTAAAACTTGTCCCATGCCCCATAAGTTAGAAATTTTCTCTTCTGCTCAGAGTAACATATACATGAAAAGATAATGACTAATTCTAAATCTAATTATATTACCACTCATTTAGTAGCAAGTAAAATTGAACCCGTTTTTTTTGAATGAATTTGTAGATGAAAAAAATCCCACATATAATTACAAATAGTGTAATTATTTACATAAATTTAGATTTTTTTGGTATTTTATGTACAACTTCTTTATATTATTTGTACCTTCCTCTTTTATTATTTTTTTGTTACAATAACTTCTTTTATGTTTTCTTTCAGAATTGGTTTATAAAAATTTATATGATATTGAATAAAACACACTGGAATCATATTCTTATAAATTAACATATTTTTATTCTAAGTAGGATATTATACTGTCATAAGAAGTTTATATTCCAAACATAAAATTTAAACCTAGTTTTTAGAACTTTATTAACATGGAACAGTTAAGTATTATTTTTATATTTAGATACAAACAACATTTGAAGGCTTTGTGACTTCTAGATATAATTCATTAAAATTTATTTAAGCTAACAATCCGTAACTTGTAAGTTTTAGCAATAAGCCCTTATTAGTCCATAAAATATTAGATGCTCAGTCTGTTGATTTGCAGCATAGCAAAAGAGTGGGATTGGAGGGGGAGAATTATCCAGAGAAATTCTCTATCATTGAAGAATGGAATATAGAATTAGCCACAAGTGTGATTTCAAAAATTGTCCATTCTCGACTCATAATGAAGTGCTTCTTTGGAAAGTCTTAAATTTTTGGAAGTAACCTATAACAGAAAGGTATTAGAGCATTCCTGATATTGATGTGGTTGTTGAATTTTGCTCAAAAATTGTCTTTTTCTTTTATACGGTACATGCTTGAATTGCATAGGAAAAAGGATTTATTATGAATGAAAATATATTGGGGCTTAGAAAGTATGTATATAGTTCTTACTTCATTTATTCATAGAACCCATTCTGATCCTTGAGTTAGCTAAATTGATGTCTTTGTTTATAAGAATTTATGGAAAAGTAATGTTTTAAATTCCTGCTCTAATGTCAGGATTTATTATGAATGAAAATATATTGGGGCTTAGAAAGTATGTATATAGTTCTTACTTCATTTATTCATAGAGCCCATTCTGATCCTTGAGTTAGCTAAATCCTTGAGTTGATGTCTTTGTTTATAAGAATTTATGGAAAAGTAATGTTTTAAATTCCTGCTCTAATGTCATTTTGCAGTTCATATACTTATCTGCCTTCAACTGGAAAGTAAAGGATAGCAGATGTAACCCTTAGTTTATTAGTAAGTTTATAAGCTTGTGCTCTGAACAGTGACATCGTACATTCTGTCACCACATCACTGTACTTTTATCTCACCATAAACTGTCATTCGAGTTCTAACATCACTCAAACAAGAATTCAAAGATCAGTATTGAGGAATTCTTCAAAGATGGGTAAAAATATACTTTTAAAAAATCTTGAGAGATTTTTGTTTGATCTCAGAACTTCCTAGAGACTTAGATATATGGTTGAAACTTGAAAACCTTTAGGTTTTTTATAATGTTTTCTAGTATTGGACACAAAGAAAAGCCCCTAGAATTGTTTTCACTCTAACTAGTAAGAAGAAATCAAAATGAAAAAGTTATTTCAGGCTCGATGGCTCCATATACCAAAGGCCTCTTGCTCCCTCTACAGAAGGTGCTTCAAAAGTGCAGTCATTTAGATTTTTTTTTTTTTTTTTTTTAATGAAACAGATTTCTCATGAGGTTCACAATAATTAACAAAAATATTTGTATCTGTGTGTATCTCCAGTGTCTTGCAAACTAGTTGGTTGTCCTAAAGTTGATCGGGTTGTTTTTGTGTATTTCTACTTCAGCATTTTTCAGTGGTATCAGCAAGGGTGAGATTAAACTCCAATAGAAACAATTGTGAAAACAGTAGTTTTTGTAGGTTTTGTTCGCTTGTTTGTTTGGGTTTGTTTTATTTACCCTCATGGATAAATAAAATGCTTGAAATTTTCTTTGATGTTAGTTGATTATTTTATTTATTTTAATTCTCTTTTATTTAGTTGGGGAATTTAAGCCCTAAAAATAATGTACTCCACTTCAAAGACTTAACAATAAGTTCTCTTATTATCTGCTTCTAATTATTTCATTCATTTTTAACTCTTAGTCTTTGTTGGGGAAAAAACAGTCTAACAACTCGAATTGCATTTTCACAGGAGGGTTAAGTTTCATTGAATTAAGCTGAGTTTTTTTTCAACTACAGATAATATTCACAAGACAAAAAGTTTGACCCTGTAAAGACTTCATTAATATATAAAACTACCACACATATATTTTTATCCTACTTTACTCATTTAAATTAAATTGGAACAAAATGTTAATATTTAATAGCTTTGGTTCAAATAGTTTTACACATTTTTCTTACAACTCTTAAGACCTTTTTATTTTATTTGACAGATTACTAGTTTTTCTTATTGTACTATATAAAATTATAAGTATGAAATTTTTCTTATCCCATTGAGAATGTCTTAACAAAAGATGGAAAATCCTTTTCATTTGTATTTAGTATAAGAACAGCTCCTCTGATGTTACAATATAATTGAAAAATGAATGTTAAGTGACAATGAGCTTCTTTGATTTGAATATGTCACATCGGACTTTCCTGTTCCTCATATTATGCTTAAACTAGATTGGATTTTTTTCCCCCTGGTAGGTGTACTGGTCCGTTAGCAAATTCTCTTCCCGAGAAAACAGGAGACACAGTAGAGGAAGATGATGATGAATACAAGGTTCCTTCATCCCATCCTGTGTCCCTGAATTCACAGCCATCTCATTGTCATAACGTAAAACCTGTTCGGTAAGAAAATGGGAAGCTTTTTACCGCCTTACATCTGCATCAGCATTATCATTTGTGGTGTTTGATTTTAGGCAGTTGAATCTATTAGATTAGAAATCCATGATTTCTACTTAAAATCTTCTCTTCCTAATATACAATTCTCTGCATTACTTTCAGAGAAAACTAAAAGATGCAAATTTCCTGTTGTTCAGGAAGTCATTTAAGTTAGTTGGCTAGTAAACTTGATGGAATATTTTGTTGCTCCCTCGTCCCCCAAGAAACAAATTATATCCTAATAAAATTTTGCTATACGTTATATATAGTGCTGACTAATTCATGTTTTTTCAAAATATATTCTAATGTATTTTATCTGTCCCAAGCACATATCTTATGAAGAAAAATTAGTGCCTAGAATCAAAGGTATTATGCTAACCTTCCTTAGAGTTTTTCTTCATGATGTGAATACTAGTATAGTTTATATTCATTTCTCTTCTCAATGTGCTACCTACTTCTATTCAGATTTTGAAGAAGTTTAAAAAAATACTGAAGTTATTTCCATTAACTGTTTTTTACATGTACTATTTTACATTTCCTTGGATCAAATAAGAATATGAGGAATAGTGGTTTTGTTGTTGTTTTCTTTCTGTTATTTGTTTATTCTCACTGTAATAGGGATATCTTTGGTCTTTCTAGTAGCAGCTGCATTGAGGTATATCAGCATTATTAATAATGCATGATATGTACTGAAATATTAGTTTGTCTTTAAGTAAGAGCATGATTCTGCATTATATCATTGAATTAGTAAACTGTAGTCTAATAATATTTCTGCTTATTTTTTTTACCTGACTGACATATATGAGGTATTCATTAATCAAATCTCAGTTTCAACACTTACTTTCTGAGCTCCAGTTTCCTTTGTATAGCATTCCGGGAGCTGTGCTTGGCACATAGAGTAGGGCTCAACTATGGCTGGTGGCCCTGCTTTCCTTGATTGACTGACTGAGGGTTAGGAGAGCCATTGAACATTTCTGTCATCTGGGTTATCTTTACACAGCGTGCCATTTCCTTTCAAGGTCAAGTCAATCAACTGAAAGTATTTTATGAGTAGAGTGTCCTTGTCTTTTCAGATGAAAAAACTGAAAATTGTCTTAATACCTTTCTCAAAAATCTTGCCGAGGTAGAAAATGCAGTACTTGGACAAGAGAATCAAATCTTCATTTTAACCAGAGGTCTGTCTTAATAAGTGATCCTGGTCAGAATTATCAACACTCCACAGAATTATTAACCAGGATCATTAACACTCTACAGTTCAGGGCTTCATCTTGCAAATCAAAAATCAAAGCAGTTCTTGCTAATTCCTGGTGTTTAAGGCATCTGTTGATAAAGTAATATCAGCATTGAGAAGACAAAGAAATAACTGGAAAGCAATTTGTTATATCAGAAGAACCAAGTATCTGCAATCTATTAGAGAAAAAAGTTATTCCTTCTCATGAAATATAAATCATTACAGTTTTCAGGGTTTCTTTGGCTCTTACAAATGTGTAATAATTTTTAAAAACTGAAGTAGGATGAGTCTTTTTGGTCTCTTTGGGACTCTCATTTTTTTCATTGCTGAAGAAGTGAAGGGTATAATTTTAATATATTAAATTTTAATTGTCATATCATATTGGATGAGATTTTTGGTGGCAGGCCTCCCAAATCTTGAAAATAAATTTGAATTACAACCATCATTACCATCTTTCCACTGTTATAAAGAGAAGTAATAAATGTTGCTAATCCCTAAACTTAATTGGAGTGAATTCTTTATCTAATTTGTTCTCGAAAGCTAATGGATGAAGTGTCTTCTTATGTCCTCTCTAAAGCACTCTTTAAGTTTAATACTTCCTTTCCATATGTGTTTTTCCCTTCTTTGGAACATCATGAGAAGTAAATTGTCAGTATGTGGAAAAAGTGAAACAGAAAATGAATAATTCAATTCAATTTCAGTAAAAAAAAAAAACCCGTCTTTATTATGAAGATTCAATACATGATAACTATTTTTAAATGAACCATCTGTAGCCCCTTAAAGAGAAGTGGGCACCAGAGAGAATAGAAATGAATTTCAGATGAAGCACTCTTGCAATATCTATTCAAATATCCACTATCTGCATCATTATGTATGTACATTTACTTTGCTCTAAGAATTCAGAGTAAATCAGAGAAGAGTAAAATGTAGACTGTGCTTTCTATAGCTCTTTGTTAGATGATTATAGCTATATGCTGTAGGCAAAATATGCTCTGTATCTTCTCTTCCTGCTGCTACCTTCCCATGCCCTAATTTTATCCATTGTGTTCATAGTATGATTCAAAGGTATTAATAGCAACAACATACTTTTTTTTTTGTAAAGATTACCCTTTACACACACACAGATTAAAATACTTGTCATGTACCCACGACCTTCGCTAAAGTCATTCTTCTGTAGTGCCAGAATGCCAGAGTTTGGTTCATGGAAGTGGTGAAATAGTACCACAGGCTCTAGGTATTTGAGATTCCTGTCAGAATTTTAATAGAATTCCTGAAAGTTTAATAATTTTCTTTCTTTTATGGGTTCTAGTTCTGTTTTTACTTACAAGGAAAGCTTAAGTTACAGAAATGAAAATATGGTATTAAATACCATCAACAAATAATGAAGTCATTGGGAATATTATATACTTTTTGCCTTGGTGTATATTCCTTTTTTACTTTAAAAACCTGACCAGGTACTATTGACCTCATCCAAAGAGGTATGTTAATTTCACAGATGTGTTTAGAATATCAACAATTTTTGTGACCCTTATAATTCTTGGTTTCAGTTAAAAAGGAGAGAAACTATTTGTTCTCCATGGGATATTTATTTCTGCTTTTTAAAATAAGGGGTTAGAGTTTTAGATATTATTATTGGTACTGGTATGCCAGAAAACAAATATACTGTATTTATTTTCAAACTTTATTGTATGAGCAGGGACATTAGTTCCTTCTATTCCCCAAATGCCTTTTAAATGAATTATCCTTATGTTATTTTTGTCCTTTGATCTCTGCTTTAGGTCTTGTGATAATGGTCATTGTATATTGAATGGAACACATGGTATGTCTTCAGAGATGAAGAAATCAAACATCCCAGAGTTAGGCATGTATTTAAAGGGTATGTATAGAATACATTCTCCTTTGTGATCTACATCTTAATGGTCAGAATTTAAAGGCAAAATTTCATGCTGTTGTTACACTGAAAATACATTAAGGTTTTGTGTTATCCTCTAGGAGATGTTTTTGATTCAGCCTCTGATCCAGTGCCATTGCCACCTGCCAGGCCTCCAACTCGGGACAATCCAAAGCATGGTTCTTCACTCAACAGGACGCCCTCTGATTATGATCTTCTCATCCCTCCATTAGGTTGAAACCTTTAAAAAAATTTTAAGCAAACCACACCTGCTTTTCTCTCAATATCTGACTTATCAGCATTTAGAGTTCAATGTAACACAAGCTCACTGGGTTATGAATTTGCCTAAAATTAGAACAGGTTCTCCAGGTGAGGTGGCTCCCAAGTTCCTGTGGCCATTACTCCATTTAGATGATTAAAGTAATGGTGTAAATAGCTGGCTATCAGGGTTTTATCAAGTTGTCTCTAATTTACTAAATGCAGTCTAAAAATACATGAGAGCACTGTTCATTTCTCTAGGTCCTTGTGTTCTAGTAGTTATGAAGTGATGATTTGAAATATTGAGATTTTCTTTATGTATAATCCAGTCTAAAAATACATGAGAGCACTGTTCATTTCTCTAGGCCCTTGTGTTCTAGTAGTTATGAAGTGATGATTTGAAATATTGAGATTTTCTTTATGTATAATAATTCTTAATAAATGGGAACTTATTCTTCTTTCAGCATGAAGTGACCCAGTTCTACTTATGCTAACTAAATAATGGAAAATTTTATATTTGTAGAGAACTGAGAATAAATTCTGTTATATTCTAATCATTACAACTACAATACTCTCAAAGAATGTTTCAAATTATAATATGAAGAAACACATTTATGTGTGTTTGTGTGTGTACACCTATAAAGGTGTATGCAGGTACCTATGTATGTATGTTGAAGTTGGCTAGTGCCAATGTCACTATTAATTTCATTAATTCTAGGTAGGAAGCTTCTCACCCTATTTTTAGAACAAGACAATTAGAATCTTCACATACCTTAAGACTTCACAATAAAGGAGAGCCACTTGCAACCCGAGATCCAGGTGGAGGCCCCCAGACAGCCCTCCCCGCACCTGAACAGAAAGCAGGAAAGCGACTAGAGACCCAGACAGAGGCCCCCAAGCAGCCCTCCTCCTGCCTGAACAGAAGGCAAGAGAGTGACCCAGGACCCGGGCAGACGCCCCTGAGCAGCCCCAACCCCTTCTGAACAGAACTCAGGAGAGCAGCGACCAGAGATCCAGGTGGTGGAGGATCCCCGGCAACCCTCCACCTGCTGGAACAGAAGGCAGGAGAGCACCCTCAGCCAGGACCCACGTGGAGGCCCCCAGGCAGTGCTCCCCCAGTGGGAACAGAAGGTGAGGGAGCACCCTGCAACCTGGGCAGCACCTCCCCCCCAACCCCCCACACACCCCCAGAGGAGCTTATGCTACCATGCAGGTGAGCCCACACAGCCACTGCCATAGCTGCTGCCACTGCAAGAACAGCACACTGTCATAGTAGCAGAATGGACCACCCAGAAGGCAGGCCGCCATAGCACAGTCCACTGCACTGATACAAGGAAAGTCACCAGCAGAAACAGGAGGAAGTCTTTCTTCTCAAAGTCCACTCCAGAGTAATAGAAGAAGCACGTGCTCTATCAGATGACCATGTATCAACGAGATATTAGAAATATGAATAGACAGGAAACCATGACAGCACAAAAGGAACACAGTAATTCTCAAGTACCAGATCCCATAGAGTAAGAAACCCCTGAAATGACTGAAAGGGAATTCTGAGCAACAATCTTAAGAAAACTCAAGGAGATGAAAGAAGACTCAATTAGAGAACACAATGAAACAAGAAAAATATATCCAGGATATGAAGGGCCTTATGATTTTGATGATCTTCATATTACCCATGTCCCTAGCATGGTGCCTAATATTTAGGGGCTGAAAAAGGATTGGGATAAATGTGATAATTGAACAGATAGCTATAGGTTGGAATCTTAGCAAAGCGCTCTCTCCTGTATCTTCCAATATTTTAAATTAGAAAAATGTTTATGATGATAGGAGAAAATATTCTGCATATTTTTTGCAAGCAAGCTCAGTGAATGATAAAACCATTTTTCTTTATGCCTTTATGTTTAAGTTACTCAACTTAAGTACATATAAATTTTTAATTGGAATATATAGGTGTGCACTGTCTCATTCACAAAGTATTTGGGATAGCTTGACAAAAATACATGCGCTGCATTTTATTTTTTTAAAAAAACAAGGTAAAGGAAAATGTGAGTAGAATAATAAGGTGTGGCAAGGGATAAATAAGCAGACATAAAAGCACGCTGTAATATTCCAGTTACTAAAGCTGGGAAATATGCAAATGTGATTAAGTAGCTTTTGGGACCACAAAGGGGAGTTCTGTATTTAACTATTTTTCATTAGAGCTATCAGATAAGAAGAAAAATATCATACTCCTGTGCTATAGTGCATTTTCTGTATATTTTGACAGTAAATCAGATATATGGAACGTTAGTTTAAATGAACCAAAATCCTGCAGAATAAACTTTATGGAATAATTAAATTATCCTGTGACATTAAAGAATATGTGCATGGTATGATTTTCTAATTAGAGGCTGTGAACCCTTTTGTTACACAGAGAATTCTGTTTTGATATTGTGACCAATAATAATTATTCAAACTTCCAGTATCCTAATGTTAAAAAGGTTACAAGGGAACTGTGAACTGTTTCATAACCTTCAATGCTGCTTTTTACAGAAAGACCTGGGAGATAGAAAAGTTTGTATGGGTATGTCTGTATGTTTGAGTGTATATCTCTCCAAACACTCCCACAAAATAATTAGATCCCATTATCAAAGTCGGTGAACTGCTGGATAAATGCTGCAAGTGAAATTCTTCATAAGCAACAAGAGAAAATCAATCATTACTTTTCGTTGACACTGTACATTTTCATTACTGAAGTTCTGTTGTTGATATCAACCTTTCTTTAAATGCAGGTGAAGATGCTTTTGATGCCCTCCCTCCTTCCCTCCCACCACCTCCACCTCCAGCCAGGCACAGTCTCACCGAACATTCAAAACCTCCGGGCTCTAGTAGCCGACCATCCTCAGGACAGGACCTTTTCCTTCTTCCTTCAGGTAGGAAGGAAAAGCCAAAGAAGACTTTTCACTTAAAGCAAAAAATGTTCCCAAGATCTTACTAGCAAATAAATGTTAGTGATCATTAGCTTCTTCCTCCCTAAAAACCCCTGGGTGGTCAGAGTCTTAATTAAGTGGGTTAGTTAGTTCACTGATTGTTTTAATGCCCAGAGGATTACAAAGATAGGAAGAGCAATAAGGAATCAGAGATTTAGAAATGGTCCTACAGAGATTGTCCCATCCAAACAACAACCTTATGTTACATAAAGCATCCCTGAGAACCAGAACAACAAAGTGACTGGGCCAGTGGTAATGAGGACAATGTTTAGACTCTCTGTCTCCTGATTCCCACTGTAATATATATATTTTTAAATAATAGGTTTTTAAATTTTTACTTGATATGCCTTAGGGTCATATTCAAAATGTGAGATATTGACAAATTGCATTGTTATAACTAGACAAGTTTTTCTGAAATATCAGTGTAGCTACTCACAAATTATTGGTCTTCAATGGAAAATGAATATACTTTCTAAATTAATATAGTTTTAAATTTCTAAAGTGAGGAGAAGAAATAAAAATGAAGAGACAAACCATCTGCTACATTAGTCAGAGTTATCAGGAAAAAGAAAATAAAGTCAGTTATGCTGAATCTGCTGCCATTAACAGTTCCATTCTGTCCTGTTAGTGATACTGTGATCTGCGCTCTGACATGTGTGCCTCCTGGATTCAGTTTGGTAAAACATAGTGTAAAGATTTTCTTTTTTAACAATTTCCCTACATTTCTATATGAGATAAATCACGAAGAGTTTTTAAAAAGTGCTCAGCTTGTCCTTTGGCCCCTATATTGACAACTTGGGAATCTTAACCATTACCATTTTCCTCAGTTGATTATTAGTCACCTTAGACATTGATTTTTCTCAGTTTTTTTTTTTCCTTCCCATTTGCTTCGATAATTGGAAAAGTTTGAAAATATTTGATGTTATAGACGTGTAGCTTGGAATATACAGCTTCACATTCTGAAAGTTGTTTATTTTTCAAGAATAATTTTCAGTTTAATTTTTTATCAAATATATATATCGACTGAGCTAGCCGCTGTTTCATCCACTCAGTAAGAGGCCTCATGCCCTCATGTAGCTTATGGATTCACTGGATACTAGGAAGCAGCTTAGGCTTTTATTTGTGTAGCTACATATAAACACTGATACATTTTGCTCTTTGTTTCCACTTACACTTATTCAAATCTTTGTTTTATTCATAGACTTTAATTAAATAATTTTTTAAAAAATGAATCCTTTTTCTGGCCATATTCCTGCAATGTACCTATCACCTCTTACATATGTGACATATGCCCCAGGAGGTGAAACCTCAGTGTAATGGCTTCTTTTGAAATGAAGTCAAGCTTTCCAAGAGCTGGAAGAGAACATTTCACACTAGTACATGCTTTTTTTACCTGTTTTTGTCAAAATAATTACTTGTAAAATGTTTTAGTCCTTTATTTTATTGTAATTATGTTGTTTATTGCTCTTAATATAAAAAAAAAAAAAAAACCTTCAACAAAAACCTCTCAAGATTAATTGGTAAAAATTGCTACTTTAAAATGAAAATTCCCTTTTTTATTAAGTAAAATGAGAGTTATTTAACCATTTTATTTCATTTCTAGGTTTGCTTGTTTTGCTTTTGTTTGGCTGCTGGGGAGCTCGGCAGCACTTGTTTTTACCTAGAGTGTGAGACAGGAGGGAGAATATTTATTGTTTGAACCTGTTGACTCTTTTTGATCCCTTTTTATACATGAAAGCACTCAAATTCCATTCCCAATAATGTCGACATTTTTTAATAATAAGTACTTCTTAGTAAAATATGGCGACTTCTTTTTTCCCTTTCCAGTCTTTCATATCATTAACATGACAGATTTCTTGTCTGGTGCCAGATCCTTTATGACCTCCATTACCACAGTTATTTTTATGTAATTCAAAGCAGTATATATTAGTTCTCCCCTAAATAAAGAAATATTTTAATTCTATTACATAATGATATCATAGAACATGAAGGTTTCTTTTAGCTCATAAATAAGCATTCGAGTATCATTTTCCAAAGTATTTAATACATTATGCTACCTAAAGATATCTAGTAGGAGCTTCATGACAGCAGTTCACCCTAAGAATGGAACTTCATGGAAGAATACACTATAAATGCTGAACTAAAGTTTAACTCAATAGTTCCAGAACTACAAAAGGTAAACAAAGGTGACTGCTAAATTTAAACAAACTCCATGAGCATTTTACTGTTACTGTTTTCACTGTTTTTCAGTCTGTGAAGTCTTAGCCCAGCGTAATGATAAATCTTTTCCAAGCATTATTGAGATTTGGTTTGCTTGAGGAAGTGATTATTTCTAATTAAAGACGAAGGATAGGTGTCATAGAAAAAAAGGTTGATTTTTCTCATGATATATTATATTAAATACCTAATCAAACTTACCTCTTTATTCCAGCATTCGGTGCCCTGCACAATTGAGTCAGGTTCAGCTTTCCAGCCTTCTAGCCCATTGACCTCTCTGTATAGTAGTGATTTTTAAACCACAGGGGCCTGTGTTTCTGTAGAGAAGCCTCAGGACTCCTGCAGGATCAAGGCGGGGGAGCGAAGCAGGAGCAGAGCTGGTTCTTCTTTTGTCTGTTTTCTATTTTAGGCTTTTATACAAGATTTCTTTTGGCAAAATAGTAATGCCCACTGCTATGCATGAGCTGTCTATTCTGGAAAGGCCAATCATATCTTAACAAAACCCAGAGTCCTCAAAAGCTTTATGCTGTCCTGTCTCCAAACCCAAGGCTACTGCTAGTGTGTATGTGTTTCTTTTTTTCATATTACAAAAAAGCACTTCCTTTGTGCTGGTGGGTTGAAATAGGCACCTCTCCCTCTACTTCATGCCAGGGCCAGTGCTCTAGGAACAAAGCAAAGGCTGAATTTAAGTCCTGCTCATACCCATAACTGGGTGTCTTTGTGCAGTGCACAAAATACACAATGTTTTTGCAGCCCTTATAACCACCTTTCTTTTATTGTTTCTCTAACCTAGAATCTCTGTTATGGTTCTTGATCAATCTTAAAGTCACAATGTAACTCTAAAAGCTAGCAAAATTGACTTTATTAAAGATAAATGAAGGTTTTATTCTTAGATACAGAAATGTAATTGCATAAGTAAAATAGGAAAAAATCCAGATCATTAGCAATAGCTGTTGAGGAGGTTTTAGAGAGTTTTGTTGACTACAGTTTTTATGAAACACTAAGATGATGTAGCTACCAAGGAAGCTCGTGAGATTTGGGGGCTGAACTCAGAATGCAAATCAGAGGAGTAAAGCCTGCATAGAGACCACTGCTTTCGAGTGTCAGTGTCGAAGGATTAATGGGCTAGAGCAGCGGTTCTCAAATTGTGGTTTCCGGATTAGCAGCATCAGCATCTTCTGGGGATTTTCTTTAAAATGAAAATTCAGGACTTACTAAATCAGAAACTCTGGGAGTAGGACCCAGTGATCTGTGTTTTCACTAGCCTTCTGGGTCATTCTGATGTACACTCAAGTTTGAGCCACTCTGGACTACGATATAGGAGATTTATACCACCCCAAGTAAACTACAGTGGATTAAAGGAACTGAGGGTGTTTAGCCCAGAAAAGAGAAGACCTTGGATATATTGTAGAGGTGTCTTCAATTATAGTATGGGGAGTCTTCAAAAAGTTCATGGAAAGATTTGTATTATCTTTTAATTCTATTTTTCCACGAGCTTTTTTTCCACGAAGGACCCTTATATTGGGGGAAGGATTATATTCTGTGTTACCTTAGAATGTAGAAGACAGACCACCGAGCAGTGTTAAGAATGAAAATTTGATTCATCATATGACTAGATTTCCTAAAGTAATAAAAAGTGTTCTACGTTAGGGGGGTCGTGAGTTCTCTAATACTGGAGGATTTTAATCAGTGTCTAGATCACTACGTATTGCAGATTTCATGAATGTAAACAGACCACCGAGCAGTGTTAAGAATGAAAATTTGATTCATCATATGACTAGATTTCCTAAAGTAATAAAAAGTGTTCTACCTTAGGGGGGTCGTGAGTTCTTTAATACTGGAGGATTTTAATCAGTGTCTAGATCACTACGTATTGCAGATTTCATGAATGTAAGTTAAAGACTTAAAGAGTGAGGGCAGCAAACAGGGAAAAGGTTTATTTGCCCTAAATGGCTCTTCAAACCCTTTCCAACAATTAAATTCTGCATTGATGAATTCTTTTAAAATTTTGGAGATAACTTAATACGTCATGATAATTATTTGTGCTGGTAAGTATTCTTACACGACATAATTTCGATTGATGCATATTTTCTCTCTTCTTTTTTAGTTAGCAAACCCTTTCCTCCTAGTGTTTCCTTAGTTTTTTATAATCTTTCAAATAAGTTTAAAATTTTTAATTTTGCATTACCATACTGTAAATCACAGGCAATAATAGTACTTTACTTTTTAGAACAGATTAATTCCACTGTGTGTATTTATTTGTATCTCAAAACACTTCTGTGTAAATGATACATTGTCTATGGCATTTTCAGTTTGTACATTTTTAATCCTAAATGTGGATAGAAAATTTTCCCTTAATTAGTTTTTAAAGAATTTATTTTAGAAAAGCTTTATTGCTTTTTAAAATTTCCTTATCAGGGGGCAGAAGGTAATTATTGTACTCTGTGTAGTAATCGTATTATATATAATGTCTTTCCCTTTGAAGCATGAACGCTTCCAACTTCATAATTTGTTACAGAGAGCCCAGTTTTCCCCATACCTGACCAATAGCAAACCTAGCATGAAACAATACAGAACATGGTAATGATTGAGAACTGAACCATAAATAAGTATTTTTGCTAATAATGGTAATATTTTTTTAGTGTATCTAGTGCCTTTTTAAGTAAAATAGTTTAGTGGAGCAGTGTAGTATAAATGTATAAATGTGAACAACCTAAGTATGAAACCCGATTTGCACCCAAGTCAAGTCAGCCACTGTGGTCTATTTCTACTCTATCTAGTGTGTTAGTCCCCTAAGGAAACATAAAAAAGCTCTCCTGCTGGTCACTTGAATCTTTGTAAAGTTCTTTCTGTGTGTTTCATTCTTCTCTCCTCAGAAATAAAGACATTCACTATTTCCTCTTAAAAAAAAAAAAAAAAACAAAGAAAGGAATAGCTTAAGTGTATCTGACAAGCCTATAAATTACCCCTAAGGAAATAAACAGTGTATGTATTGTAAAGGACAATCTTCCTTCTCACTTAAAGTTATATCAGGGGCATTTACAGTGCAGAAAAACCTGAAGTAAATTTTATTGAATACTTAAATCTAAATCTTTGGGAAATCCAAAAATTTATGCAGAAATCACCATCTTTGGTTCCTTGGTTCCTCTAACAAGCCAAAAGATCAACATTTGTCACATGGAATTTATCTTCTCATTCTTTCCTAAAATGTTTCAGCAAATTTAATGAGGCTGAACTGTCACCTCTTCAAATACTGAAAGCTCGAAATCTAAGTTATTTTAATCTTGAAATTCATGAAAGCAAGTTAAGTAGCCCTGCCTAAGTCAAAAAGTCCCCAGCAAAGCTGATGATAATTATTGTACTCCAAAAAGGGGGAAAAATAAATACTTAAGGGCTTCAAATCTTGCCTTGCATTACCTAGTCAAAAATTAGCTTAAAAATAGGACATTTTAAAGCATGTATTCCCTTCTTAAATAACCAAATTCTTACATATTCTTAATGGCAAACTCAAATGGATGTTAAAACAATGAAATAAAGTTAGGCCTACTTTAATATTTAGTTTCTGACTTATGTTAGCAACTCAAGTTTCACTGATTTTGAATTTATAAAAAATACAAATCTGTGTGAATATTTATTTTTGGTAGTTAAAAGAAAATATTTATTAAGTGCAGGCTGTTTGCCAAGCATTGTGCTAGGTTCTTTATTTCAGTTAGGAGGTAGAATTCAAATATGATTAAGGCAAAATCCCTGCCCTTAGAAGAACTTATGATACCTTTGGAGAAACTGACCCCATTCAAGAAAGTAATATGAGAGAGGAAAACAGAGAAGCCTGGGCCGGCCCGGTGGCGCACTGCTACAGTGCGCCGCTTGGGAGTGTGGCGGCGCTCCCGCCGAGGGTTCGGATCCCACATACAGACCGGTTCCCGCTCACTGGCTGAGCGAGGTGCGAGCGCAACACTGAGGGTTGCGATCCCGTTGCTGGTCCCAGTCCAGTACGGGCGCAACACTGAGGGTTGCGATCCGTTGCCGGACAAAAAAAAAGACAAAAAGGAAAAAAAAAATTCACCTAAATGATTCACCTAAATGCTTCTCTGAAAAGACCATTTTTATTCTTGAATGGAAGGCCATGGTGTTGCTGTGGAAGTGTATGAATGATAATTATTAGCAATTCAGGCAGCTCTTATAGGGTTGCCATTCATTATATCAGCATTTGGGGGGAAAGGTGAAATACCTAAAAAACAAAACAAAACTATCATTTAGCAATATCTTGAAGTTAGTGCTCAACAGTAAATCAGTGTCATATAAGAAAAAAAAAAGTGAAAATATGTTACTGAAAGGAATTTGGTAATGGCGTTAAGACAAACATAAAAGTTCTTTTATATGATCATCTATAAAGTGATGTGGTGACTCAGTAGAGATGTTTTCTGTGAAAACAGAAAAAGCCCATTCATAATGGCCATCAAGTTATGAAGTAATGGCTAATAAAT
This sequence comes from Galeopterus variegatus, assembly GCF_000696425.1. Lineage (NCBI taxonomy): Eukaryota > Metazoa > Chordata > Mammalia > Dermoptera > Cynocephalidae > Galeopterus > Galeopterus variegatus. The sequence goes on from NW_007728568.1 coordinate 204,445, forward strand.
TCTAATGCAATGATACATGTGGTTTACGTGAGGATAACCAAAAAAATTTTATTGGAAAATATATGTTTGTTTAAGTGATTTGATGGTAATCTTATAAGTAAAATCTAAACCTTTTTTTTTTTCACTTTTACTTTAGAAATGACTTCATTTATTGTACAGGATGGCTTGGGACCGAAAATAAAATTTAGAAGCTGTTTTTATCCTTAATCTTATAATCAAATAAGATATCTGAAAAATATAAATATTAAATCAGTTGTCTTTATTATGTAAAAATATTTGGGAAGAGCATATTTGAGCAAGTGATGAATAAATTAGAAAATATGCAGGCAGATTAGAAAATGGATAATATCAGTCATGAAATTAATTTTTTAATTTATTTTTGAAAGTTTTAATCTTTATTGAAAAATTTTAGAATTTTTTCTTCAGCCAGGTGGCAGAGATCATTCATTTAATTTGAAAATTATCTTTATTTTTAAGATCCCTTTTTTGATCCAGCAAGTGGCCAAGTTCCTTTGCCTCCTGCTAGGAGATTACCAGGTGAAAACGTCAAATCCAACAGAACATCACAGGACTATGATCAGCTTCCTTCATCTTCAGGTTAGTTGGCTAATAACAGTAATAATAATAATACATTATGTCTGTATAGTGCTTATTGCTTTTCACAGCACCTTTTTATTCACTATATAATTCAAAAGCACTGCTCACCTAAGGAAGTATTTTCACTACCTTTGCATTTTGCTTATAAAGCTTATATTATGAGAAGAATGCCTATAAAAATGCCTCATGGAGAAGAAAAAATTACTCTTAATATTATCTTTGATTAGTCAGTAAAATGACATTCTTTGGTTTAAAATTTATTCATTGTCTAACTTTTGTTTTTCCTTATCAGATTTGGAAAATGGGGAAAATCTCTTTGTACATTGAAATGCTTTGTTCTCTTATTTCTCTGTTAAGGTGGATATCTCTTCAGAATTAATGCTTGTACCAAACTATTAATTTTCATTGCTTACTTAGGGCTACCATGTAGTGCTCCACTGGAAATCAGCAAGTCAAAAAATGTAACAGTTTAGTAAATTCAAGTCATAATCATACCATTAATGAAATGCTGCTCCTTTGCTTCTTGGGGAGGCCTTCTCTGACAAGTATATCTAAATACCTCCCCGTTCATTCTGCAGTCAATTTCTATCCTCTTTTGCTTTATTTTTCTTCATAGTACCTGTCACTACCTGAAATTGTATTATTTATTCATTTGTTTGCTCAATGAAATGCTGCTCCTTTGCTTCTTGGGGGAGGCCTTCTCTGACAAGTATATCTAAATAGCTCCCCGTTCATTCTGCAGTCAATTTCTATCGTCTTTCTTTTTATTTTTCTTCATAGTACCTGTCACTACCTGAAATTGTATTATTTATTCATTTGTTTGCTTGATTGTTGCTTATTTGTCTGTCTCCTCTGCTAGGATAGTAACACTCTGAAGACAGGAATGTTGTTTGATTTACTGCTTGTCTTAGTTCAAGCTGCTATAACAGAATATTGTAGATTGGGTGGCTTCAATGACAAGTGTTTATTTCTCACAGTTCTGGAGGTTTGGAATTCCAAAATAAAGGTGCCAGCATTCAGTGTCTGAAGGGGGCCCTCTTACAGTGCTCTGGGGTCTCTTTTATGAGGGCACTACTCCCTTTCAGGAGTGCTCCCCCCACATAACCTAATCACCTCCCAAAGGCCTCATCTCCAAATATCGTCACACTGGTGATTAGGTTTCAACATATGAATTTAGGAGGGACACAAACATTCAGTTCATAGCACTGTATGTCCTCAACTGTCCAGAAGAGTGCCTAGCACGTGTTTCTGAGATGTATAGATAGATGATGGATGGCGGATGAGTATTTAATGGACATATGGGTAAAAGAAAGGAAGGAAGAGTAGCTGGTGTCTGTGTTAAGCTGAATGCATATATTTTATGAGCATTGTTTTTGTCTCATATTTGTAAACACATAAAAGTTTTTCCTATATAGATTTTTGTCTTATTTCAAAATTTTTGTTTTTCGGTTTTTAGCTCAAAATTCAGTTCACAGATATTTGTTAATAGTAATAGCCATACATTCTATCACTCCTGAGTCAAAATAGTTAATATATGCTTTGAGAAACTTCATTCCATGCATGAGTGATACAGAATTCTCTCTATAGTTTTATAAGTTTTAACCCTTGCATATAACTTAGGAAAGCACAGAAAATATTGTTAACCTTTTCAAATTTTGATCCATGTTTTCTTACCAATTTATTTATTCCATGATTTCAGGTGTATCCATCCATCAGTAAGCTGTAGTTCAGTCAACAGGATAGATTTGATGACAAAATGTGAAAATCAAGAAGAGACAATATCTGACAGCCTTATATAACATAAGGAAGCAAATCCTCTAAGAAAATAACATTAAAATACAACTTTGAGAAAAATACTGTGACTGATTTAAAATAATATATTCAGTATCACCTACTCTGGTTTAAAAGAAACATATACTCAAGTTTTGAAAAGAGTTGTGGCCAAAGTACACTGTTTTTATGGCCTCTTTACAGTTTGCTCCATAATGTGCAAGTGTTGTAGAGCCCAGAGGAACATCACTCGTGCGTGTGATTTCAAGTGGTCTGAATTCAGATGAACATTACACTAGAAATTTCAGGAAGAACTTTGAGGCACAAAACTTGTTGAAATATCCCTAACTAGCCAATTCCCAGAAGCCTGAACTAGCTTTATACCTAAGTGATAAAATAGTCCTGATTATTACTCTGAGGGCCTCAGCTAGCTATAACATCAAATATTTTAACCTACTCCCTAAACTCTCTTTACAAACAGTCAAACCACAGAAAATAAGATACTCTTTTTCCAATGGGTGTTTGTTCACATGCCGCTCACAGGGCAACCAGGCTGTCCACCAGCAGAGAGACTGGGCTTGCCTGCTTGACACTGGATACTTATGTGCCCTCAGCATTCTAATAGCCCTTATTTTGCAGTAACTAATTTGTTTTTATTAAGGCTTTTTAAAGATGACGGAATGAGGATTCTGGTATGATTTCTGCACTTATAAATTCAATTTCTACTATCTTTTATGGCTACCTAAGTAATTGATAGTGACTTATTTACGGATAAAGCTGTCTTTGAAAAGAATATTTCCAAAGAATTAAAAAATATAGTTTCATCAATTTAAAAATATCTTCCTTGTCCTCTTATCTAAAAAGGATGTGTACATGCCCATGTACAAAGAGCCATTCAAATGTTTTATTCCTCCCAAAGGAAATATTTATAATTTCCTTAAAGTTTTTAAAATGTAATAATTGATAATTAATCATATGACTACATCATAAAGATAGTTAATCAGAAAGAAAATTTTACCAGGCAGTGTTAAATTCACATATACTGTATATGGGTCAAACGTTTATGCTCATAATCTGCTTATTTCTCTTTACATGGGTATATTGTTCACATGGGGCTCATGTCTGTACCAGATATGTGTGAGTTTTTACAAGCTTTCCAGTTTGTTTTTCTCTTGTTGTAAGATATATTGTGCTACAATTTGAATACCATTTTTTAAAAACTCTATAATGCTTGAGCTGATGAAATGCA
>NW_007728568.1:208642-210342 GCF_000696425.1 Galeopterus variegatus
CAAAGAAAATTGCAGTGTTGTACAGTTTTACCACAGTCCAACCACCTGAAATGCTGAAATTTCTACATATAGCTTCAGTTTTAAAACCATAGCAACTGGAGTCTTTTCCCTTACAAATCTAATACAAATGTAGTTATTTTATAACCATTTTTGGATGTGTTCAAAACACAGTGTTTGTAAAGATTTTTTATGCGTTTGTAATTTGTGAAAACTGTGTATGAAATCACGTCCTTCTGAAATTAGACATTATATCTACAGTGGCAGTAATTCAACCTGATGGCATAAGCAAATTCCAGAACTAACTGATCTAATTTCTAGTAGAATAACAAAGTTATAATTATAATGGGTTTGAAATTTTTTAATTCTTTGATCAGTTAAATTCATGTTATCTTTTTCTGATAATCATCACATTGTTATAGTTGAGAAAACCAGTTGTCTAAGAGTTTTGATGTCCATACAAAGAATTATCACTGATTTACTAAATAACTTTAGAGATTATGTCTCAGATAATATGTATAATATTATTTAATATAAACATATTTTTAAAATTTGTTAAGTACTTACTATAAGCCAGATGCTGTACTAAGTATTCTGGGTATACATATAGAGATTATATATATAAGCAATTTAATATATATAATATATATAACTATATATTTGTATAGTTATACACATAAAATATAAATATTTATGTTATGTGTTATATAATATATATTTTATGTTACATATTTATATTTACATATTAAATATTCTATAAACATACATATAAATCAGTGTAGTTTTACTATTTAATATAGGTATAATTTTAGTCCTCACAACCACTCTGAAATATAGGTATTATTAATTTCAGTTTATAGAAGAAAGTAAGGCACGGCAAAGTTCAGTAATTTACTCAAGTTCTCATGGCTACTAAGTATCAGTCTGATAGTATTTAAATCGTTTCTTTTTTTTCAGTAAGCTATGCACACATTTATTTTTTTATTTATTAATAAAGTTTATGTTGTTATCCCATCATTAGCCAAGCCAAAATTAAGTTAGAAAAAAATCACACATGCATATAACAATGATTGCTAAACTGAGTTTGGAGATTCTCAGTGGTAAAATCAAATAAAGATAATAGTGAAGACAAAGGAATGGAGGTTATTAGAAATAGTAAAACTGTGCTAGAGGTTTTAAAACCTAGATTTTGATCATTTTTCATGTGGCTATTCACTATGTGCTTCCTATACTTTTCATATCAGCAAAATCAATCTGGTTCTCAGTGTTAGATCCTTGAGCAGCTAAGTCCAATAAAACTAGCAGAGGGGATTTGAGGCTATTTTTTGCTTATTTTTTCTAATTATGAAAGTAGTACACGTACACTGGAATATAAAATGGAACTACAGAAAAAAAAGCCAACAAGAAAAAGAAATGACTTATAACCCTGTCATCAATAAAGATCATTATTGCCGCTTTGGAGTGCCTCCATCTGAAGTTTGTCTATGCATATTTTCACATATTTAAGATAATACTTAATGCATCAGTTTTATCTCAGTTCCATTTAACATAGTACCATAAGTATCTTGCCACATCATTAATTTTTTAATAAATGTCATTTAAAATTATTGTATATTTCATCATTTTTGTGTGCTGTCAAACAATATTTTAGTATTTTAAAAGTCTAACAGAAACCCTAACTTTATATGCAAGAAAGCTAATAC
>NW_007728568.1:211031-212786 GCF_000696425.1 Galeopterus variegatus
ATCATTAATTTTTTAATAAATGTCATTTAAAATTATTGTATATTTCATCATTTTTGTGTGCTGTCAAACAATATTTTAGTATTTTAAAAGTCTAACAGAAACCCTAACTTTATATGCAAGAAAGCTAATACATTAAATGCCCTTGCTTTTGTCTAGAAATATAGAAACTCTGTGATAGTTGAACAGGACTTAATAAAATAAATAGAAAATGGGAAAGTGTATTCATTAATACAGTAACACTTGCTTGTTAGACACATCTTTCAAAATATGAATAAAAAAACTCCCCAAGCTTAGATGATTAAGGAAGGTGATAAGAGCTTCTTGTGATAAAAATACTTGACAGCCACTGAAGTGCGAGTGCCACCAACTACTGTATATGTAGATCATGTAGACATACAGCAGTGTGTCTCACTTTTATTTTTAATTCATAGTCTGCCTAAGGGGCCTTTTTGGACATTTGTTTTTTTCCTAATTACTCCCTGTCCCCCGTGACAATGAAAGTTTAATACCGCAGATATGCATTATATCTCTGTGTACTGTGGCCCAATGGAAGGCCACAAAATATTTTGGCATCTGATTTTTTTTTCATCCTGCAAGAACCAGTTCTTACCCCGTGGGAGCAATATTGTCCCCATGTAGAATGCATGACCTAGGGTATCACTCTGTGTATTCTAACCAGGTTTTCATGAGGCTAATTCCATCCATGCCACCCAGGACTTTTCTGTATGCCTTTTTATGCTCAGAAAATGCAAACTGAATCAAGATTTACTCCTAAACCAGCTCTGCTCAAATTTTTCTTCCCAAAGAAAAACAGTTAACTCTGAAAATACGAGGACTGAGGTGTTAGCTAAGAGTGAACAACCACAAGTTAGAAATTGCTTCAAAGTCTGTTTTATCTCAAAAATTCATGCAAGCAACTTCACTCCTCAGAATATATGTATTAATTTCAATATTTTAAAATATTAATGTTGTCCCATCTTTGTGTGAAATTGGTACTCCAGAAAGTATGCTGTTTATATACTTGGCTCCACATGTTCTCACCCTTTTTTTAATACTGTCTCCATTGCTCATAGGAGTTCAAACCAGCCAAGCTTGGACAGTGGTACTAGAATAAACACCTGATCTTCCAAAGTAACTGTTTTTAAAGGTGATATTTATTCAGGAACAGGAGTTCCCATAGGGTTGATAAAATTTATTATCATTCCAGTGTTTTTCAAAATTACAGTATAATACAATATTATTATATTATAATAGTTTCATTTTCTGTTTGATTGCTCCCTTCCACTACCCTACACATGCTGAAGTGCTAAAGTGAATGAGGGCCTGGTGTCTCCTACTTTTAGGTATTGCAAAAAAGAGCAAGTGGGAAAGTAAAGGCTGCCTTTGAGCTTTGGAAAGAGATGGATAGAAAGAGAGATTGGCTTTAAGCGATTTGCTCTAAAGGTCAGCATGGAAATGATCTGCCCCCTTTCTCCACCTTCCTTTTTTTTAACAGCTTCCACTTATTCAGGTTGTAACAGATCTTGCTTGTTAATATTTTTCTTAAAGGCTTTCTATACAATCAGGTACTCACAAGACATTTTGTGTTTTTTCCTCTTCAACACTTCTCTGACATTCCTGTTAATTTACAGTAATTTCTGTTCTATAGCATTTGAGTGTAGCAATTATCGTTATAGGTGTGAATTCATCATTCTTTCTTAATGGTCTCCTCGTCACCATGTAATATGTACTGTACATGACATTAATTAATTTTCA
>NW_007728568.1:213394-215048 GCF_000696425.1 Galeopterus variegatus
TTTCAAGCATTTGTGAGATTCTGAAGAGATATCAGCACCGTTTTGGGGAAATAGATTTTGAGTTAGGACAGTGATGACTAGGATTAAATGAATTGGGATATGTGAGTTTTGAATTTAAAAGGGAAGATTATCAATTGGTAAAATAGATTTTTGCTTCAAGAGGGTTATTTTCTTTCTTTAATGAAAATGTCTTCAAAATCTGTCATGGTACCTCCTAGCAGTTGTTTGAAATCATTTTCTGAAGTTGATATTTCAAATGTTTTTCTGTGCAAAGGATCAGAGATCACTAACTACACTAACTAGATAGTTTTGATTTAATCTGTGTTTGTGCTAACTAGGTAGTTTTGATTTAATCTGAGTGTTTATGTATTTTTCCTTTCTAACTTAGGTTTCCTGAATTATGTTTACTACTTGTTTCTTCCAAGAACACAATAGCTTTATCTTAAATGTTAGTTATCTGCAAACTTCATTTCATTTTGTTAGTATTAATTATAGCAGACTTGCAGAGTAGATAGGTTCTGCTTTTTTTGCTGATGATAGTTACCATCTTCTTTAGTGTTATCTTTGATATTCAAAGATATCATGTATGTATGTTTATTAAATCTGAAAGTTCTAAATCTTAAGACTTAATTGCCAATTGCACTATTAGACATGTCACTCACTGCCATAGAATTCTTCCCACCTGTATACATAGCCATTCTTTTCAAACATGCATGGCATTCATGTGCCCTTTTCAATATTTTGAACAGAAACAAAATAATAATATTAGAAATCTCTAAGAAAATTAACATGGAATACAGGGTATTTATACTTGTATTTAAGTCTAGGTACTATTCTCACCTAAAAGGATCTCAGAAGGGGTNATTTTAAAATATTAATGTTGTCCCATCTTTGTGTGAAATTGGTACTCCAGAAAGTATGCTGGCTCCACACGTTCTCACCCTTTTTTTAATACTGTCTCCATTGCTCATAGGAGTTCAAACCAACCAAGCTTGGACAGTGGTACTAGAATAAACACCTGATCTTCCAAAGTAACTGTTTTTAAAGGTGATATTTATTCAGGAACAGGAGTTCCCATAGGGTTGATAAAATTTATTATCATTCCAGTGTTTTTCAAAATTACAGTATAATACAATATTATTATATTATAATAACAGTTTCATCTTCTGTTTGATTGCTCCCTTCCACTACCCTACACATGCTGAAGTGCTAAAGTGAATGAGGGCCTGGTGTCTCCTACTTTTAGGTATTGCAAAAAAGAGCAAGTGGGAAAGTAAAGGCTGCCTTTGAGCTTTGGAAAGAGATGGATAGAAAGAGAGATTGGCTTTAAGCGATTTGCTCTAAAGGTCAGCATGGAAATGATCTGCCCCCTTTCTCCACCTTCCTTTTTTTTTAACACCTTCCACTTATTCAGGTTGTAACAGATCTTGCTTGTTAATATTTTTCTTAAAGGCTTTCTATACAATCAGGTACTCACAAGACATTTTGTGTTTTTTCCTCTTCTCTGACATTCCTGTTAATTTACAGTAATTTCTGTTCTATAGCATTTGAGTATAGCAATTATCGTTATAGGTGTGAATTCATCATTCTTTCTTCTTAATGGTCTCCTCGTCACCATGTAATATGTACTGTACATGACATTAATTAATTTTCA
>NW_007728568.1:217010-218186 GCF_000696425.1 Galeopterus variegatus
CTAGAAGCAAAGAATAATTTATTGTCCATCTCTGCATGACATAATGAAACTGCCTAATAGAAAAATAAATGGAACCTCAAACATTCTAAGAAATGCAATTTAACAGACCATAATAATTTCAGATGTTTAATTAGAGATGCAAGAAACAGTACAGACTTTAGCAAGAACCAGAAATTTTGTATTCTTGTATATGAGCATACTTTAATATACATTATCTACAGCTATAAATTTTTAAAAACTGGACATTTAACCTATAAGAAAGGAAAAAGCAAAAGACTGCCATTTGATTTGATGTGGAAACAAGCATTCTTATCCTGGAGGCTTTTATTTTATGTATGCTATATTGATATTGCTGAAATTGTGAATGGGATGATGTTTTTCAAGTTACCTTCTCATAGAAAAGTATAAAATACTTTATCAGATAATATTTTTCATTAAGTATGGTTATTATTGAAAGTACCAGTTTATAATATCTACCGAAGCCACTGGGGTAGTTGGTGAGGCAGTGGGGGCTGGAGGGTAGGGAACAGGATGAGAACACTAGGCATGAGGCATTTGGTTTCCAACCTCACTTCACCATTCACTTAACTATGTCCTTGGATTTATCAGTTTGCATTTGTCAATAGTCCAGAAGAAAGGTATTAAATGTTGTTGCCTGTATAGCCTTAAATCTGTAATTGTGTTTCAGGGTATAAATTTGACATTTTTTACTTTAATCTTTTTTTTTAATCTAACCTTTTGAGATAAAGTACTATAAATAGATATATGGAAATCCACAATGGAAGCACCCTGACGAGTTAGCCAGTCCATGCCTTGAGGATCTCTGTGGGATGTGGCCTATAATTAATTTTCTTTTCTTTTAAGATTACTGTCCATTCATGGGCACTGATGCCATTGGTTAACTATCATCATCAGGGGACTGATCAGGAACTCAATTCTCCACTCCTGGTATTTCTTCTAGGCTTGCTTTTTCTCATGCAAAACTTCCTATCTTGGAATCCGGATAGAGTATTGGAATCTGGATAGAGTTTAGCAAAGTACCGTGTTTACTTCTGTTCATCCTGTTGAATAACAGAATGGTCAAAGCATCTACTATTTTCTTTTTAATTTTTTTTCCCTAGCATCAGTAAGGCACAGTATTATTAACATGAAAAATCAGATAGGAGAGACTTTACA
>NW_007728568.1:218616-219788 GCF_000696425.1 Galeopterus variegatus
TTTTTTTTTTCCTTATGTATTTCTCTTACTTCATCTGGCTTGAGGAATAAATGTGGAATTGAGAATAAAATGGGTTAATTTCTCAGTCAAACTACCAACACAATCTACCTCAATTTTCTAATATTCAAAATGGGGATAATATGACCTATCCCACAATAGTGTATAAAAACAGAAAAAAAGTTTATTTGTAAAAATAACAAAAAAATAGTATTTCAGTGTAAAATAATGAGATAATAGTATTATGTTACAATGTCTTCATTTTTATCTCCCTGTTTAAATGGTATCTCTCTTTAAAAACATACACAGATGGTTCACAAGCACCAGCCAGACCCCCCAAACCACGACCCCGCAGGACTGCACCAGAAATTCACCACAGAAAACCTCATGGGCCTGAGGCAGCATTGGAAAATGTTGATGCAAAAATTGCAAAACTCATGGGAGAGGGTTATGCCTTTGAAGAGGTGAAGAGAGCCTTAGAGATAGCCCAGAATAACGTCGAAGTGGCCCGTAGCATCCTCCGAGAATTCGCGTTCCCTCCTCCAGTCTCCCCACGTCTAAATCTATAGCAGTCAGAACTGTAAACACCAAAATGTAAAGCAGTTGACACATATTCTCCAAGAGTGTGGAAATGAGAGGATTGAGATGGAATTCAAGAAAGAAGGTGTCTCCTCCTCATGCAGCATCTTGAGAAGAGGCTTGGGCGTGCCGCTGACCAGCGGACCCTCGCTTGCTCAGGACGTCGACGGCTGCGGCTTCCTCGGTTTTGCTAGCCATACTTTTAAATCAGGGTTGAACTGAAAACAAAGTAATTTGAAGACGTTTACTTCCCTTGAACTTTGAATCTGTGAAATGCTTTTCCTTGTTTACAAGTTGGTGAAGTTGCAGTTTGTTTTTGTTTTTAGTTTTGGTGGTTTTCGTTTTCATTTTTGATACCTGTACTGTGTTCTTGACGGACCCTTTGTAGCGTGGTCAGGTCTGCTGTAACATTTCCCACCAACTCCCGTGCTGTCCACATCAACAGCCACATCACTTATTTGTTTCGATCTCTACCATCCATGCCCACCCTACCCCCAGGTCCAGTTCCATTTCTCCCATTCACAAGATGTTTTAAAGGTTTTGACTTTCAACGTATCAAACTTAAGCAAAAAAAAAAAAAAAAAAAAAGTGTGCAG
>NW_007728568.1:220644-222838 GCF_000696425.1 Galeopterus variegatus
TTAAAAAAAAAAAAAAAAAAAAAAAAAGTGTGCAGTCTTCACTACTGAGTCTTTTCTTTGGAAACCATCACTGTTGAGAGATGGGAAAATCCTGAATGTATAAAACATTTATTTGTCAATAAACTGCCTTTTTTAAGGGGTTTTTACATACTATAGAGGAGCTTCCCTTTTTAGTGTAAGTTTCATGACCTTTAATCTTCCATATTTTCATTTCTGTCATCCCAGGGGTGTCATGACTCTGTAAAAATCTAAGATATTAGAAAGCAACTACTGCCAATGTGGGAGAAATACACTTGCACAAGACAGTGCCATATGGAAGTTACATAACGAGGTCCCCTGATATTTATGCCTGCATTACTTTGAGGCACGCTGATGAAGAGGGCCATCTCCCTGAAATATATTAATAATTTTCAGGTAAAATTATGGGCATACCTTTCCCAAAGTGGATTAGAGTTCATTTCCGATTTGAGTGATTATACTCTGGTCTGAACAGCTGTGGGAAACAGTTCATATTGCGGTAGAAACATTAAATCTTCGATGCACTGTTAAGTGCTAATGCTACTGTGGCAATGTTTCTTGCAAAGTTCTTAGTAATTTTCTCTCTCCAATCAAATTAGAGTTCATATTTAATTTGTAGATTCTCTCATTTATTGCTCCACATTGCTCCATCAAATAAGGTGAAAGAAATTAATATAGTTTTGCCATTTTTGCAAACTGATAGTTGGTTCCTCAGAAACCGTGTTATTACTTTTAATACATCTATGAAGACTTATTGAGCATCTATGATGTGCTTGGCACTATTAGGCACTGTGTTTTTAAAGCACAAACTCTCGCAAGCTGATTTCATTGTAATGTTCTGTTATTCTTTATCTGCATTTTTTATGGCAAAAGTCATTCTCTGATGGACAAAGCCCAGAAGGTTTCCACCAGAGCATCAGAATTTTCTGGCAATTTGCTTTTCTTCATTCCTAATGAGAAGGTGGTGGAGAAATGAGACAAACCCATCCATCTCTGTATCAAATGCTTGAACGCACAGGTTTTCTAAACATGGACTAATTGTGGGTTTGTGCCTGTTTCTACTGCTCCTTTCCTAACTTCATACCCCAGTTTGATGTGAAAAGATGCATCATAGTGAGCCTATCTTCAGGGCTCAAAAGGACATAACCAAACATCAAGTAGATCTGATGGAAATTAGCATTGTCCAAAACACATGTAGACAGCCAATTTGACATGGGGAAGGGAAAAAAAGCATTCCTTTGCAAAGTGACACATGCCCTTTCTTGACACTCTGGCTTTCAGGATATGAGATGATACTTGAGGAGTCACAGGACTTGGATAGTTTGTTCTCTTGTATGAATGTCTTCAGGTGATTCTGAGCTGGTTATGTCCCTGGAAGGGAATTTTTAATTTGCCTTAGATGTTCTTCCTGTGAGTAGGTATATGAGTACACTTTTTTATACTTTAAAAAATTGCATTGGCTAATTCTCCATTGCTTTATGAACTCCATGTATGTCATCATGATTTTTCACCTGTTTTATTAGTTTCTGATGTCACATTGGAATAGCATTACCTGTTTTGGCCTTTTTATGACTTGCTGATCATAGGTACAGTTTAAAAGCCAAGAGTTGCCACTTCATTGTTATAACATTCTCAATAGATTAGGGAACAATGGAAAATAGGAATCTTAGGAAACAGTACATTCTCATTCAGTTTTCAGATTCCATGTGAAAATTTCCAGTGATAATTAAAAAAGAAAATACTGTTGATTATGTAGTAAATTTGGACCTGAAAATTGAAAAAAAAAATTATTTTGCAAAGAAAATTTGCTAGCCTCAACCAAAATCTCTCTGCATCTTGTACTCAATAGCAACCATGAGTTTTGTCATTAAAAAGTATGAATCAAAAACTCATGGAATACAATGGAAAGAGAGAAAGTCTATCAAACATTGTCATAAAAACTCATTGCTACCTATTGTATCAAACTCAAAGAATTTTTTGGAAGGACTAATTAAACCAAAATATTTTTTATTATAAAAGTGACTACCTGTTAATGGCTGGAAATGATTCGGACTTTGTATCACTGTGACCCAAAAAGTTAAACATCCCTCTCCTTTCTCAAGACTTGCTAATTTGATTATTTTTAAGCCAATATTTTATAAAATCCATAAAATTAAAACAATTTATGGCCAATATT
>NW_007728568.1:223152-224156 GCF_000696425.1 Galeopterus variegatus
ATTATTTTTAAGCCAATATTTTATAAAATCCATAAAATTAAAACAATTTATGGCCAATATTATCTCTTCCTCCCCTCCTCCACAAACATATTCTGAGGATAAAAGGATTTATCCCCAATGGTATTCCAGTAAATTTATCTCCATAATCTGTTTTTCCCCTTGATGTCTGATATATCCTAGTCAAATTTTCTAAAGTTGAATCAAAGCAGTTTATGTTTAACTTGAACTTTCTTCTGCAAATATGACCTTCAGCCCTTCCCTATCCACTTCCCTTTGACCACGTCCCAAACAGCCTTAATAATAGAGACCTAATTACAATGTCAAAGGGCCAATTTGTTAACTCAGTATTTCACGCACCAAGAACACTTGTAAAGATTTCTTCATAATGTGAATTTCTTATTTTTCAGTTCCAGAAGCATTTCCTACAATTTGGATATTATGTTTTCTCTCATATTTTCAACTTGAAGCTTTAATTTGCACAGAATTAATAACCTGGTTAAAATTTTAATTTCTCTCTTAGGCTGACAGATTTGAAAGCAAATTACAGTATGTTTTAAATAATACAGGTACTGCCTGTTGACCTGGAATTTTAGTGCTTCTAGGAAAAGTTTCCAGAAAAAAGACAGCAACAGAGTGAAGGGTTTTCTTCCCAATTACTATTTTATTGTTTTTTTTAAATGCCTTTTTTAAAACTTGTCTAATACAGCTGGATAGTTATGTGTTCAATTAATTTATATTTTATTCATTTTTTTTCAATTCTGGTTATTATGTAACCTCAAGTACTTTATCTGTTCTTTTAAGGTATTTTATAAAATGAATGTTAACAAAATGCAGAGTTGGTACTTTATTTTTCAAATGAACACAAACATTTCTTTCAGCATTTCTATGTTATAATTTTTCTATATGTTTAGAAAATGTCGTTTGATTTGAAAAGACATTTGATTTAAGAGCTAATTGAATAAAGTGGTGCAAGGATCACATTCTAAATGACGTAGTGATTAAAT
>NW_007728568.1:225140-226502 GCF_000696425.1 Galeopterus variegatus
GTACTTTATTTTTCAAATGAACACAAACATTTCTTTCAGCATTTCTATGTTATAATTTTTCTATATGTTTAGAAAATGTCGTTTGATTTGAAAAGACATTTGATTTAAGAGCTAATTGAATAAAGTGGTGCAAGGATCACATTCTAAATGACGTAGTGATTAAATACCATAAACATATAATTTGAAGATAGTCTAGCAGACAAGCTGCTCCCTTGTCACAGAATTGAAAGTCGAAGTTACATTAAAGTTCCAAATAAGAAATACCATGTCTGAGAAAGAATGAAGGTCTTTGGAATGATGTACTATATAAGTGATAATTCCTGATTAACAGTAACATCTTTTCTTTAAATTCTTAATTTTTCTAATTATTTGTTACTGGCCAATATATACTGCAGAAAGAACAACAGAGATTTTTAAAATGTTAATAATTGCTTTAATACCAAGAATCATAGAAGAATTTTGTGAAGTTAATTGGTACATGCAAAATCTTATGCATAGTAATAATTATTCCCTCGAAGCATACAATGAAATGGGAGATACACAATAAACAGGTAATTCCAATATAATAAATGCTGCATATAAGTTACCACATTGTACTGAAATTACGTGTTTGTGGTAAGTGCTTAAGAACTAATTTCATCTGATACTACTCCTCTCTGTAGAAGCTGTCATAGCTTTGTATGGCAGGGATTCCATGTCTGCACAGCTCTTTATACTTTTCTCCCACCACAGCCCCTCTTCCCCTCTGCTGAGCTTGCAGTTCCCAAATGTATTCCATGTCTTCTTACATGCTAGTCCTGGATATTCCTCTCCCTTTACCCAGCCTGGCCAACTCCTACTTATTCTTCAAAATCCAGCTCAGGCATTGCTTCTGTGAAGCATTTTCTATCCTATCCTACAAGACAAGTTGAGTATACCATCTTTTATGTCTCACATAGCACCAATATAATACTACTTACTATGTGGTTTTACAATTATTTCACATATGATCCCAACTAGACTCAACTTTAGTAGAGGAAGCATGTGTAATTTATGTCTGTGTCCCAGCCTCCTGATGTAGAGCCTAGCACATAGCACACAATGAAATGTTTCAAATAAATAAAGAATTGTACTCTTGTATAGCTAATAGAAACAGTCCTGAGTTGTAATCTCACCTCTGCCACTAGCTGCCTGGCAGAAACACATCTCTTTCCTTTGACCTTGCTTTCTTCACTCATGGACTAAAAGATGTGTAAAACTACCCACCAATGTGGTTATACTAGATGCCTTATTTTTTAATTCACTGCTTGGGAAGCAAAAGTTATTTCAAAACTACCAAAAATAAGATTCACAAAATAAAAGCCAGGAGATTTAGGCTGACTT
>NW_007728568.1:227030-228425 GCF_000696425.1 Galeopterus variegatus
TATTTCAAAACTACCAAAAATAAGATTCACAAAATAAAAGCCAGGAGATTTAGGCTGACTTTGCTCGTGTTCAAACCTGGTTTTTAGTAACTTGAGAGGCTAAGAGAATACTTCTTCATGAAGAGGTTATGAGAAACATGTCTATTCAAGAGATTACTACTCACCAAATTTCCATGGCAATGTAATAGTGGTTAAGAGTTCAGGCTGTGGAGCCAGCTTGCTTAGGATCAATTCTCACCTCTGCCACTTTCAAGCTGTGTCACCCTAGGAAAGTGTTCTAACTTTTGTGCTTTAATTGCCTCATCTGTAAAATGGGAATAGCAATGATACCTATGGTAAAGTTTTGATAGAAAGACACAATGCGAGTGAATACAGATAAAGAACAGTGCCTGGTACTTAATGAAAGCTCAATAAATGACATTTGTCATAACATGTACCCTACCTGGGGAGCTTAAGCTGCACTCCATGTCCAGAATCCCCAGAGTAGACAGCCAAGGGAAGCATGTCTGATTTGTCCTATTACTGCACACAGCCAAGGGATGCTGTGGCAATCTTTAGCCAACAGTGGGACATATTCTTCTGGTTAAACTGAGGACATTTGAAACCTTGAAAGTAATGAGGTACATATCCTCCTTGCAAAATTGAGTTTTTGACCTAGAGCCTTCACTACCATCCTGCACTCTTCTGTGCTTGCTACTCAAAGCCCAATGCAGTGGAGGTAGAGATTAGAGACAGTGAGCTGGCAGGACAACAAGGCCAGTCTGGGTTCCTTGAGAGCTGCTTTCTTCCCCATTGACTACCACCTAAACCAAATATTCAGAAGCTCTCTATTTTATTAATAAATGAGAAGCTTTTTGTTTTGTTTAAAGTCCAGGTCAGGCACAAATAATAATTTTGTCTTTGGGGTATAGAGAAAAGTGGCATAACCAGTGGGTCCCTTTAGTTCTCTCATACCAAATGTAACAGGATGTTGAAGAGGACTTTTCCTTTTTACCTGGAATGAGGCTAAAGCCTCAAAGCTGAAAATAACAGATGCTAACTAAGTGCCTCCACATCCTATAAACCCACTTAGTAAACCTCTGTAGGACTCATTAGGAGGCTGGTGCCAGAACCCTCTCTAGGGCAGCCCCCAACCTCCAAGAAGAGAATGGACTCAAGAGTTGACCTGGGAGAAGTGAGTGATGAGTGAGAATGTTATGAATTGGGCCCACCTCTCCCAATCTGAGTAATGATAGCTCCAAAAGGGAGCCAGTCTTAGGTATTAGGGAACTGGCATTTTATTCTACTGGACGTCTACACAGGGAACACAATAATCTGCCATCTGTGAGTATTTAAGCAGAATAAAACAAATCTATTGAGAGGAGTTAGCAGTGAATTAGCTGACAAACACCCCCA
>NW_007728568.1:229081-240407 GCF_000696425.1 Galeopterus variegatus
AGCAGAATAAAACAAATCTATTGAGAGGAGTTAGCAGTGAATTAGCTGACAAACACCCCCAGCACTGGGATGGCAAGGATACATCATGTTCCCATGGGACAGCAGACCCCTGTCAAGGCAGCTGAACTTGAACTACCATGAGGACCCAAGAAATCCACCCACCAACTACAATAACCAAGCAGCAAAAAACTTTGCTGTGTATGCTGCTAGACCAGGCACAAGGAAGTGAGGCCAGAAAATATCTATGTGTCAGTTAGTGGTCCCCTGAAAAACATGAACATGAACTCAATGACAAAGTCTATATTTGGGAACTTACCACAAGGCAAAATAAAAAATGAAGGATGTGCTACAATAGTAGCTATGAAGTAAAAAGAATCTGTCTCCCTTTCTTTAACCCTTCTTCCCCTGTTTTAATCCTGAAAAAGCAGAAACATAAGAGTGAAAAGAAGTGGTAGAAAAGAGTAAATCTGTTTCCTTCTCTACTCGTTCCTGAGGTTGAGGCCTGTCCGAGACTGGGAGACAGTGGATGAGCTGACTGAATTAGAATGCAGAGGACTAAACAAGGAAAGAGAGAATCAATAATCAAAATCCATAATTAGAGAAAAACATCAATGTACCATGTTGACAGCTTATAGGTTCGAAGGGTTCAGTAAGCTGGTTACTAAAAAACATAGAATATTTTATTTCAAATAGACTTCAGTGGTTTCCTTAGCTTAAAAAATAATAATAATATTCAGTGTCAGATAGCCAATCACTTGAGGGTCCTTTTCTGGGAAGATGGTGTGAGGTGGCCAGAACTGTTTTGTTTCTGTGGAAGCAGAATCCTGCCCGACAAGCTCAGTTCTGTCCAGCCGTGGAGCTTCAAACTCTGGCTAGCCCTTCCCACAGCCCCTTGAGCAGACACCCTCTCCTCTGTCACCCAGCATGCAGGGTCCAATGTCATCCCCAACTCATGCGGGCACTCCTTCTGCCTCAGCAAACGATTCAGACCTCGTTTTAGCTTGTTTATGAAGTAAAGATATGGGGCATGAAATAAAACATCTGGGAGCAACTTACCTAGAACATCGGTAAAACTACTCTCAAAAGGAAGTGTCCTTTCCCTAAAAGACTGTTCCAATGTAAGATGCAAAGTATCTTTGAAGAAAATCAAACTTAACCACATGTACCTAGACTCTAGGCTGTTCAGATATGAATCAAAATCAGCAGTACCCAGGCACTTATCTGTATAAATGTTTAATCAAGAGCGATGCACAAGGTCTATTTATCTGGAATTTCTTGCAAAATAAGGGAGATTAGATGGCCAAAGCCAAGACTAATTTGTCTCTACTGGGCATTTTAATCAGTACTAACATAATTAAACATTTATATAGCACTTTGGGTTTGGGAAAGTTTAATGTTTTGTTTTCAAAGTTGTATTTCTCAAAACTTGTAAAATAAGTACATTACATTTGATATCTTTGCACATAGAATTTATAAACTAGAGAACATGAATAACTTTCCCTGGGTCAACAGTTGACACGAGCTGGAATTATAATCTAACAGTCTCACCCCACACATTAGATGATAAAAATTGACCTAATACAATATGTCAAGATCTAAGCGATCCTTCTGTGGGTAAGAAAGGGAACTTAAGATGAGTCAGTGATGTTCACCTATTACATTATTTAATATTGCAGCAGGTGTGAGCCAGAAAGATAAATACAGTCGTCCCTCGGTATCTGTGGGGGATTGGTTCCAAGACGTCCCGCGAATACCTTTATCTGTGGATGCTCAAGTCCCTGATATAAGATGGTGTAGTATTTGCATATAACCTATGCACATCTTCCTGTATTCTTTACATTATCTCTAGATAATGTTATACTGTATTGTTTAGGGAGTAATGACAAAAAAAAAAAAGTCTGTACATGTTCAGAACATGTTCAGAACAGACACAATTTTTTTCTGAATATTTTTGATCTGCATTTGGTTTAATCCAGGGGTGCAGAACCCATGAATACAGAGGGTCGACTTTATGTGTTCACTAATCGACCAGTTTTTTTTTTTTTTTCCAAAGAATGTTTTGTTCATCGGTCAGCACTATCCTGTAAACTAAACAGAATCATGTAGTTGAAGCTGAACTGCAATTTCAGCAACGGGATCATCGGCAATTTGAAAGTGTGGATAAGTTAAGCAATCTGCATTCCAAAGTGATTTAACATTATGGGTCACTCTAGCTAGTGATTTTCAATGTGTATAAAAACCTATTTTTTTTAATTTACTATGATTATTAAAAGAGGAAAAAAATTTACATTACAGCCTACCATTTCTCAGCAGAAGAAAGTGGTCTAATTTTTTGATTCAGTGAAAAGGAAAGGGGAACCAATAGATATTCTCACAGGTTACATCAAAAAACATCTGTTTCATTTGCGAATCTCCAATGTGTACACACAGAAGCACTTTTGGTAGCCGTGCTAGTCATCTCTAAGAGGCTATAAACTTGTCATGGTAAGGACACTGCAAATCCAGCTTGAATATACTTTGTTTTTCACATTGCGGACATGTGCGGACACTTGTGCCTCTCATCATCACTTCAGCACCTTGAGAAGACAAATATTCCTGTTCCCATCTCAAAGGACCACTACGACTTCAGCGCGTGACTTTTCGATCCTTTGTGATATTAACACCTTAAATTAAACTTGCTTGGAGTTGAAGTTGGCAACAAGAGCACTTACTTTCCTTGAATGATCACACACTTTCATTCTGCCTGGAAAATTCAGAAGTATTCAAACCCTCCACTGTTGATTAAAATCAATTTAGATATCAATAAAGAGATTCAAGATTCCTTTTCCTCAGAAAAGTGGTTAGGGTATTTGATAAAACATTGCAGAGAAAATGCTGAATCACAATAGATTACTGCTAATAGATCAATGCTCTGGTATTTTGTGTTCTTTAGTTGAGTTAAACTCTAGCATCTTCAGGTTTGACTTCATGACGAAATATCTTCACCTTGAAAGAAGAGTTAATAATTGCCTCAAGATATTGTGAAAATCCACAGGTGAGCTTAAAAGACTTCAAAGGGTTTCACTGATGCTCTCTACATTTTTTAAAAGATGGATCCTTAAGTCCATTACATTTTTTATAAAGATCAGGAACCAGAACTCTCTTTCATTGTCTGTTTCCAGGCTTATTTTCCCCAACTTCCCTTCATAAACTGCTTCCACATGTGATTCCTTCTCATCCACGTTCTTAGGGGGACGTTCTCCAACTTGGTTGTCTCAGTGGGAAAAGCATCCAGAAAGAGTTTCTGGCCTCTAATATTGTTTACTCATAATTTTGGAAGTCTTTAGTTTGTAATCTCATTCTACTGTTAAATTTGTGGTTACATAAATCACAGGAGAACTATTATGCACTTAATGAAATCACATCGGTGTCTGCCATTTCCATGAGCCACAAAACCAAGTAATGGCATCTCTGTAGTCCCATTTCCCCATCAACAGCATATCAAGTTTCAACTAACATTTTTTTTATAAATTCTTTTACATCTAGATATATGTGGAGGAAAAATATATGTAAAATAATCTCTTGATCAGGATTATGAAGACAATCAAACTACATTTCTTTAAGATTAAAAACATGTTATTTCCCTTCCACTAGAGGACTAGTGTGGCTAGCCTAATGACATGAGATGTAAACACCTAAAACTGACTTTTAATACACCTGTCAATAATAATCCAGAAGCACTAGAAGTGATTCTTCTTAAACAAGGGTATATTTTTGATTGAACTTCAGCAATGCAGGAATTCAAAAGCCAACACAATTTAAGGCAGAATTTTTGGAAGACCTCTGAACCAGCCTTTAGTTCACCATACTGCTGACTTTGGTATGTTACTAGGGAGATTAACTTTAATCACTTACTGTTTTAGTTCTGAGCAAGACAAGTGACCTTTTGTTTCCATCAAGGCAGTGGGTTTGCTATAAGTCCCTAAGTGATAAATTCTGGGAACCTAGAGATAAGCAGCTCTGAGGGCTTTGCATTCTCTCCTGTTATCTTAAGAAACCCACAGCATACACTACAAAACCTACCCACCTTAAAGTCCAGGTGCTAAGTATGAGCTAACTTGGGGCATTGATGATAAGCTATTTTCATAGATAGATAGACCTGGGCTCTCCTGTTCAACTTCCTGACCTCATTGCTTTGCCCGTCTTATCTAAAGAGATAGCATGACACATGCAATCCAAAACCAAGCTCGCCTGGATTTCTAAGAGCTGTTTGCTATTCTTGGTCAATTTCTTAACATACCTTCAAGCTATAAAAGGGAAGTTCGAAGCATTAACAATAATTTTTTAGTTATTTGAATTGGAAGCAAATACATATTGCTGACATTGTAAAACTATCCAATATTCTGAACCTTTTCGAAAATTTTTATGTATATTTAGTGACAATGAAGTTTCCCTTAGGTCAACATGTATAGTCTGGCTACCTAAAATCCAAATAGGATAGGAGAGTATTCAAACTTTAGCTCAAACTATGAGTTTAATATGATGCCAGTTACTGTCCCATGCTTTCATTTTTGCAAATACTACATCTACTATTGAGGGCCCCAAGGGCAATTGCTTCACTCAAAAATATTTATGGTAGAACTCACTGTCTAATGGGATAAAATGTATGCATTAGCTCAGCAAAACTCCACACCAAGAATCTTTATTGACAAATTTTAATATTACTAGAGACAAATCATTGCAAATTATCTCTACCTCTTTACTAATTTTTACATTAATTAGCTCTGTGTGCATGTGGGAGTGCTGGTGGAGGGGATGTATAGTCTGAAATTGTTCTAATGGAAAAATACCCTGCAATTCTAGTTCTGTCGTTATTAATGATTCTGCACAGTGATGGCGAGAAAGATAATTGAAGGATTTGTGACCTAGTTTCCTTATCTTAAAGGAAAAATAGTACTGCTTCTCAATTATTTAAAGGAACTTAAAAACCAAATAAGCATTATGTTGAAAAGTTCTGAAAAGATTATTCAAAAACCAGTTAATAATACATTGAAAGATACATTGCTTTGACCACTGTGAATGAGTGTTCCAGTGTATGGTTAGTGATTCTGCCTTTAAGTGAAGAAAAGAGGCATTTTTGAAGAGATAGGCCCTTCCTCATTTGAGGAACCCCCCTCCTCCTCAATTAATCAGCACAAAGCAAATCTGCTCTATAGTCAGTGTTAAAATTGTGGCAGCCTGCTGTGCCTGCTGTCTTGACACAGCAATTACAGTGCAAGAACAAGACATTATTATCAATCACTAGATGCTGAACCAGTGACAGCCCCCCCAAAAAGGGAGTAAATCAGAGGAAATGGAAGAAAACGACAGGGAGACAACTGCACAGAGAGGAAGGGAGAAGGAGAATGCAAGAAACAGATAAACAAAGCTCTGGAGGAGACTAAGGATGTTAAAAGGACAGAAAAAATATGGTACCAACAATTCACTGCTGGATCACTTTTTATTTTCAACAGGCACATTTGGAAAATTTAGCATATTTGATTAGCATTAATAAATAAAACTTACCTAACTTGGGAAGTAAGATGTGAGCCTGGAATTTATTTTTTGCCATTAGAGGTTTGAGTTGACAGTAGGACTAGTTTCAAGGAAAAAAAGTGTAAAGTAGGGCAAGGTCATTTTGGGAGATATATCAGTCCTTTCCATTTACTTCAACACACATTTATTGAGTGTCTGTTAGATGTCCCATGCCATATAGGGTATTGGAAATGAAACATAGACCTTGCCTCAGGAGTGTAGTCTGGAGGTATGGTGGGAAACATTCATAACTAGTTAGAATGGAAGAAGTCACATATTTACTTAAAAGTGCGACAGCCTTTTCCATGTTGCTGACACTCACCCCAGAGGATGGGTGCTCTCCAAGTACCTAGACTCACCCAAACCCTTAATGCTGAAGATCCTGTTCACCCTACTCTTTTTGACAATGCCCCATGCTCTGGAATTTTCTCTTTCTCAGTGCTCACGTCTAAGAACTTTCCTAGTAATATCTGCAGAACCATTGATCTCTGCTAGCTAACTGCTATCTAAAAGAAACTGTGTAATGAATATAATCTAGGAATTAAACATATGGATTTTAGAGTCAGACAGCATATAATTAAATTACAGACTGCATCTTAATACCTTTATGATCTTTGACAAGTTACTCATCCTTTCTAAGTATTATCTCTAAAATAAGCATCATAATTATATTTACTTCATAATATTATTGAAAGGATTAAATGAATGTATAGTGAGCACTTAAAATATTAAGTACTATTTTCTATTTGGGGGTTTATTTTAATTTGCCAGGGCTGCCATAACAAAATACCACAGACTGGGTGGCTTAAACATCAGAAATTTATTTTCTCACAGTTCTGGAGGCTGGAAGTCCAAGATCAAGGTGCCAGCAGGGTTGATTTCTCATGAGGACCCTCTCCCAGGCTTGCAGATGGACCCTCTCTTTCCCTCTTCCCAAACTCTTCCCACTGTGCACGCACACCCCTGGTGTCTTATGTGTTCAGTTTCCTCCTCTTATAAGAATTTGAGTCAGATTGGATTGGGACCCACCCATATGATCTCATTTAACCTTGATTACCTCTTTAAAGGCCCTTGCCCAAATACAGTCACATTCTGAGGTACTGGGGATTAAAACTTCAACATATAAATTTTGGAGAAAAACTATTCAGGCCGTAATAGGTGGGTATAACATGGTTATCATAAAGTAAAATTTACATGCACATTCCCAGAAACACACATTCCCACCTTTATGACTACTCCCTAAAAGATGTTGAAATTTTTCCTACACCCCAAATACTCCATCGTGTGCTTTCCCAATTAATGCATCTTCTGTTCCAGAAATAACCACTATTTTGACTTTGACTTCCCCGTAATAGGTGGGTATAACATGGTTATCATAAAGTAAAATTTACATGCACATTCCCAGAAATACACATTCCCACCTTTATGACTACTCCCTAAAAGATGTTGAAATTTTTCCTACACCCCAAATACTCCATCATGTGCTTTCCCAATTAATGCATCTTCTGTTCCAGAAATAACCACTATTTTGACTTTGACTTCTATAGTGAGAGAGAAATTTTGCCTGTCCTTGAACTTCATATAAATGAAATCATATAGTGTGTCTTCCTTTGTGTCTGGGTTCTTTTGGTCAAAAATATATCTATAAAATCTGTCCCTGTGGTTCCATGTAGCTGTAGTTTGTTTTTTTAATTGCTATGTATGAATACACTATAATTTGTTTATTCATTATTTCAGTGAAGGGCATTTGGGCTATTTCATATTTGAGAGCATTATGGATAAAGCTGTATGAATGCTTCCATACATGGTTTTTGGTGAATATATGTTTCATTTTTCCTAAGTGGAATTGGTTATTTAGAAGTATATTGGTTAATTTGCAAACAAATGAAGTTTTCTAGATATCTTTTTCTTATTTGTTTCTAGTTTTATTCCAGTACAATCAGAAAACTATTCTGAATTATCTCAATGCTTTGAAATTTGTTGATATTTGCTTTGATGCCAGTGTATTATCTATTTTTATAAATATTTCATGTGCACTTACAAAAAATATCTATTTTGCAATTGTGTGGTACAATGTTCTGTAAATGTAGTTGGTGCCAGTTAGGTCAAGCTGGTCCCTCATTTTTTTCATATCTTATATGTTTTTACCCATTTGTAGACTGTTAAAGTCTGTAGCTAATTATGTTTCTATTTCTTTTTGTTTGTTTGTTTTATTAGCCTGATTTTCATATTTTGAAACTATGCTACTAGATGCATACAAATTTGGGCTGTTACACATTTTATTGAATTGACTTTCATCATTATGAAATGTTCCTCACTTTCTCTAGTAATGTTTTTTCCTTAAAACTTCTTTTTCTTATATTATTAAGCCACACTCACTTTCTTTGGATTAACGTATTCATGGTATGAGGATGCCTCAAAAAGTTTGTGGAAAATTAAAATTAAAAGATAACACAAATCTTTCCATGAACTTTTTGAAGTACCCTCATACATCTTTTCATTACTTTTACTTTTAACTTTCCTTTCTCCATATATTTAAAGTGTGTTTTCTGTAAATAAATATGGTTATCTTATTATCCAGCATGATGATCTTTGTGTTTTAATTGGAGAATTTACTCCAGATGAATGTCAATTAATTACTCATATACTTGTGTTTAAGTCGACTGTCTGTTTTGCTCTTTGTGTCTGTTTGTTTATCTTTTCTTTCTTTGCATAAATCAAGCTTTTTTATTATTCTATTTTTCCTCCATTATCAGATTTTTAATGAAACAGGCTTTTGTTTTTCTCTTGGTAGTTACAATAGCAATTTAGAGATTCTAAATCACACAACCTTAATAAATATTAAATAATTGAAACATGTTTTTCTGATTTAAAATTGACTTTCACTTGCTTTTATAGTTTCCAGGTATCTTCTGAAACTATAAATACATACTTTCATTTTTTTGAATGTATTAATTGTATTCATTTTAAAATTCTCTATTGGAAAATACAAATACCTAAATCATCTAAGGGTCTCTTTCTATTATCTATTATTTACCTTGGTCTTCTTGGTCTGTTTATTGGGGGTGAAGGGGGTGTACTAGTCCGTTTACGTTGCTTATAACAAAATACACTGAACTGGGTGATTTATAAAGAAAATGAAATTTATTGCTTTCAGTTTCTGAGGCTGGGGAGTCCAAAGTCCATCTGGTGGTGGCAACAGTGAACCAGGGGTCTCACATTGCAAGATGGTAGAAGTAGAGCAAACAGAGAGAGAAAGAGACAGACTCTCCTCTTATTTTAAAGCCCTCAGAACCACAACCCTGACCACCATTTTTAATCCATTCACTACTGCACGGTCCTACAATCCAATCACTTCTTCAAGGCTCCACCTTTCAATTACCATAATAGGATTTCCCACCCTCTTCACAGTCACAGTGGGGAATAAGTTTCTAATACATAAAACTTGGGGGACACAATTCAAGCTTCAATGACTTTTGTGGGGACATAATTTAATCCACTACAGGGGGTTACATTATAATTTCTGATAGGATGTCAGACATTGTGGATAAGAAATATGGAGGCTCTCGATGGTGTGTTTTCTTTCTCCAAAAAGCAATGAAATATTTTTAAAAAATATGTTAAGTTCAGGTGGATCATCTATTCTTTGAGAGGTTAGTTTTTAGTCTTTGTTAGGCCTGGCCTGTTTGAGTTTTGCTCTTAATCCTAGAATATGGCTTTTCAGGGTCTCCGGAAAATGCATAATATTTACTAATTTGGCGGACTTTGAACATTCATCTACAAATCTTCAGCATATTGCTGAAATCTCTACTCAGTTCTTTTAACCTCCAGCTGCTGCCATCTTCTTGGTTTTGTAAAATCTGCTTGTGATGTTTTGCAGTCAGTACCTTGAAGAGAAATTATACATGGATTTTTATTCCCCCTTCTTTATGGCTCCTTTCTCACTGGGATTTTAGCCCTGTGGCTCTCCTGATATCTACATTCTCCACCCAGTTAAATTTATGTTTAAGCTCTTTTTGTTTGAGCTCTGTTCTCCTGCTTGGTTGCTCCCCAGTATCATTAAACACGCACACGCACATGCACACACACACGCACGCATGCACACACTCACACACACACACACAGGCACACACACACGCACACGCACACTCACTCACTCTCCATTTCTTATTTGTCATTTATTGGCCAGTGGGTTGATCCAATACCAACTACTCTGTTATAAACAGAGCAAGTACTCTGGGCTAATATTTTTAATATGAGGGTACTTCAAAAAGTTGTTGGAAAAAGAGAACTGAAGTATGGTACGAATCTTTCCATGAACTTCTTGAAGTGCTTTCACATATTAGTGTGGTTCTCCCCAGACTATATTTGAAGTTTAACAGTAGGTAGACTTTACTGCCTTGATAAGTTAGTGTCAATGGCTGTGTACATTTCTAGTATTACGGCAGTCCTTAAGGAAATTGTTAGTACTTCTTGACATTTTATAGTCAGATATGGCCACAAGGATAGTGTTCAGGTGCAACATTCATGAAATAGCCTAGGGTTTTAAGAAAGTGTACAGTGAGAGAAAAGATGAATAAATGAACCCTGAAGAGAGTAGAGAGTTTGTAGTTATGTGGAAAATGCATGTCAAATAAAGATCATGAAATCAATTAAACATTCATGAAGTATCCATGTATTAAGTGCTCTATTAGACTGCAGTGGTAGAATTAGTAAGGATATTTATTTTGGGGTATTCAGCCCCAAGAAATTTATAATATTCTTGAGAAAAAAGATTAAATGGAAAATTGTAAATAAAAATTCAAGTACTTTAGAATAGTAATGACAAGATTTCTGAAAGAAGCCCAAAGTAGAGCTTAGTATGTATATATAGAGTTTAAACTTATTTGCATTTAAAATTATCTTGATTTGATCAACACACATTTGTACACGCAGGTATTGATATTCAACTTTGTACCCCCAAAATATGTTTACTCAATTATTTTTTAATAAAAAAGTAAATAAGATAAACTGAAGTGAATAAAACAAATAAGCAGGATAATTAGTTCCAATTATCATCAGGATAAAAATTTTAAATTTCTGCACCTTCCAAAAACTAAATGGAGTCAACTGGCACTTTACCACATAGGGTAACAGGACAGAAAACACTAGTTTGCATCCCCTAAATAAAAATTTTATGGTTCAAATGAGAGTTTTCTGTCTTTCTCTTTTTCTTGTTTCTAAATTCTTGGGTGAGCAGGATGTTGGTTAGCAACACTTTAGACTCAAAGGGACACAAATTTTTTAGGCCACGATGGTTTCAGGACATGTAATTTGAAGTAGGATTAAAGCTTAATTCCATTTGTACATAGCTGCACCCCAGATTTACTGAATTACAATCTCAAATTATTCTCACCAAGCTCTAAAAATGTTTCTGACGTAGAGCCAAGTTTTACGAACCACTGTCGTACACTAGGAATTAAACTATCATTCCTTAATTTGCACAATGGCATTCAAAAGCTGAACACAAACACCCTGCCTTTTCAACTTTAATAGGATCTTTTATTAATACAAAAATGTAATGAATATGTTTCTTCAAAAATAAAAGTAAATAGATAATTCTAAAGATAGGAAGGACAAAATCTTTCTTGACCATTATGAATCTTTATACTTATACAAATAAATATTGTGAATCTTTGCATTTACATTTATGTATATATAAGAAACAATTTTCATTTCTTTCTTTTTTTTTTTTTTTTAAAGATGACCGGTAAGGGGATCTTAACCCTTGACT
>NW_007728568.1:240417-251895 GCF_000696425.1 Galeopterus variegatus
TTTTTTTTTTTTTTTAAAAGATGACCGGTAAGGGGATCTTAACCCTTGACTTGGTGTTGTCAGCACCAAGCTCACCCAGTGAGCTAACCGGCCATCCCTATATGGGATCCGAACCCGTGGCCTTGGTGTTACCAGGACCACACTCTCCTGAGTGAGCCACAGACCAGCCCCTTCATTTCTGATTCTTTAGAAAATGATGTAGAATTTCTGGCTAGACAAACTGAAAGATTTCCTCTTAAAAGTAAAAAGGGTTGCTGTATACAATAAAACACAAATAATTTTGAATTCATGACAGAGCTTGCAAAAAAAGGAAAAGAAAAATCTCAAGGTGCAAGAAACAAATAGTGAACTAAACAGAAGGGTAATAAACATGTGAGCTTATGTTATGGCTGCCCAAGGAGCTGCTATTGTTCTGAATCATGGAAGGGCTTGTTTTATAAAGTTCATGCAAAGAAAGTAGATAGAACTGTGGGCCCATGCAAAGTGGGAGCTAAAACTGAGACTACAACATAAAACTAGGATCGCAAAGGGCTAAAAACTCAGCAAAAAGCAGGTTAGGAAAAAGCCTGTGCATAAACACAGGGAATAGAAAGGGGCGCTAACCTGTCTCTCCCTAGACTCTAGATAGACAGTGAGTATCCCTTGACAGTTTGAAGAGGTGAGTTATAAAAATCCTGCCTATTTAGATCCTAAAATTACAACACCCTAGAGTCCAGGAACTTTATATCAATCAGTGCATCAAAAGTGGTTCATGACCAGTAATACTTCTGTAATTCCTGACAGAAACATTAAATTCCACAATCCCGACCATCTTTTGTATAAAAACATTATAAAACACTTGAGGCAAAAATACACCAAGAGCAAGAGTCAGAGGTATAGGACACAGAAGGAAATGAATGTGGATAATATAATTATTGAAGTAAAGAAAAAAACAAAACTTGCAAATGTGAAAAAAGAACAATAATAAAGATTTGAATAAGAACTAAATAGAATACCTAGAAATAGAGATTGAATTATAGAAAGATAGATTTGAGAAAAGTAACCAAAATGCAACAAAAATGATAGAATAAGAGACCTGGAAGATATAATTAAAAGATCCAGCCTAAACTGAAAGGAATTCCAGATGGAGAAAATAGAATTGTGGAAAGCCAACGTTCAAAACATATGTGTGAGAATGATAGAAATGGTGGAGTAAGTGAAATCTTAGGTTTGAGAAGCACAAAGCCGTCAAAGCAGGATAAATCAAAATAAGCTGATATCTGGATACATTATAGTGAAATTCCTAAAGACATGGACAGAGTTTAAAAGTAAATACAGCAGAAAGAGAGATCACATGCAAATGGATAAGTACACTGATAGAAAATTTCTGAAGAGTTGACTTCTGCTTCCAGTGATGAAGATGTAACAACAAGATTTAACCTCCTAATATAAATAAGTTTGCTTGTTTTAGAAATGCTAAAAAATGTTTCAAAAACAACTGTTTTCAGACTTTGGGCAATAGGCAGTTTCCAGACTATGGACAGAGGAAGGTAGAAACTAAATAGAGAGTGGAAGTCTTGTGCAGTTGGGAATTTGAAGATCAGTGTTAAGGGAGACAAATGCAGATGAAATCTGCGGGGCAGAATTCCAGAAAAGGAGGGAGTTATGTAGAAAATGTGCCCTAGATATTTGCATTGCGTTCTTCTTGAGTCTTTGCTAAGGACTGTGCCACACATGCATAAAGTAAAACCACAAACCAGAATAAAGAATGATCAGGGAGTTGTAAGGAAAGGGTAGGGGGCTATCTGAGTTATAACTAACCACAGTGGAAAATTTTCAGAGGTCTTCAGGTCATTCAGTGGAGACCCAGCTGCATCATGCCTTAGCAGTAGGCTTGAAATATTCCTAGAGTGTAAGGTACTTGGATTAGTCTGTTTCTGTTGCTTATAACATAAATACTTGAAATTGGGTAATTTGTAAGAAAACAAAATTTATTCATCTGGTGAGGGTCTTCCTTGGTGGTGGCTTTGGCAATACAGGGTATCACATTGCAAGATGGCAGAAGCAGAGAGAGAGAGAAACTCTCATGTGCTCTCCTTTTAAAGCCCCCAGAACAATGTCCATGACCACCATTATTAATTTATTCCCTAGGGTATATGGTCTTCAGAATCTAATAATCTCTTCAAGGCCCCCCTTTTAATTACCATAATAGGATTTCCCACCTTAAACAGTTACAGTGAGAATTAAGCTTCAATGACTTGGGGTGGAGGTGGTATTCAATCCACTGCAGTACTCTAGACCCATCATAATAAAGTTTAAAGACAGGACTCAGTAGGATCAAACTCATCTGTAAACAACCTAATTCCTTGTTGAAAGAAAGCCCAGCACTCTTTAAAAGTGTACAATAAAATCCAGACACTCAGTAATCATAATAATGTCCAACATCCTGTCAAAATTACTAGATATGCCAAGATGCAAGAAAATGTATCTCATAGGCAGGAGAAAATTCAATTAATGGAAACAGATACAGAAATGTAAGAGATGATGAAGCAAGCATAAAAGAATAAAGGAAAACATGAATAAAATTAGATAGAGAAATGTTAGACATTGCTACAGGTTAAATGTGTTCCCCAAAGTTCATGTATTGCAAACTTAACCCCCATTGTAACAATGTTAAGAGGGTGGGAAATCCTATCGTGTTCATTGAAAGGTGAGGCCTTTAATATGTGATTATATTGTGAGGACTGTCCCATTGTGAATGGATTAATCCATTGATGGTTTAATGAGTGGTAATGGGTGTGGTTCTGATGACTTTAACAGGGGTGCAAGAGATGAGGTTAGTTGCCTCTTGCTCAGCCACTCACCATGCGACAACCTGCATTGCTATAGAGAGTTACCACCAAGAACAAGGCTCCCACCAAATGTATTCCCTGGACTTTGACTTCCCAGCCTCTGAAAGTGTAAGAAATAAATTTCATTTCTTTGTAAATTATCCAGTTTCCAGTATTCTATTGTAAGCAACAGAAATGGAGTAGTACAGACATTAAAAAATAAGAGAACCAAATGGAACTTCTAAAGATGAAAATGTCACTGGATTGGCTTAATAGCTAATTAAACACAGTACTTGAAGATATATCAGTTGTATATATCCAAATAAAACATAACTGGAAAACAAGAAGCATCAGTGACCTGCAGTCTAATATCAATTGATTGCTCTAACATAAATATAATTGGAGACTTAAGAAAGATAGGAGAGGGGGGCATAGGATAGACAGTTGAAGAAATATTGCTTGGAAAATCTGAAATTTGATGAAAACTATAGACACTCGTCTAGAAGTTTCAACAAATCCCAAGTAAGATAAGCAATAGGAAAACTACACTAAGGCACACAATTTTCAATTCTGAAAAACAAATATTAAGAGAAAATCTTACAAGCAGTTTTCCTTCTCCCACCCAAGAGAAACATTACATACAGAAAAAGACACTTTTAAACTAATGAAAAAAAAATTAACTCTTAATCTAGAATCTACATAGTTCCCCCCAAAAGATGACTAAACAAAATCTTCTTTCAGACAAACAAAAGCTAGAAAATTCAATTTAAGCCCCAGATAACAAGGAGAACACACACTTCCACAAGAATATTCAGAAAGTAGAAGGAATTGTAAGTTTCTGGTTCAAGACCATTTCATTTGATGCCCAAAGACAGGGTGACCTTATCTGATATTTGGGCTATATACTTTATAAAGAAAATTCAATTTAAGCCCCAGATAACAAGGAGAACACACACTTCCACAAGAATATTCAGAAAGTAGAAGGAATTGTAAGTTTCTGGTTCAAGACAATTTCATTTGATGCCCAAAGACAGGGTGACCTTATCTGATATTTGGGCTATATACTTTATAATTTTAAATCAGTGGAGGAAAATCTTGATTATTTAATAAATGGTTTTGGAAAAACTAATTTAGTATTTTGAGAAAGTAAATTTAAATTGCTATTTCATAAAATAATTTAAATAATTTGATCTGGCACAGAAACTTAAATATGGAAGGTGAAGCCGTACATGTGCTATTATACAATGGAGGAAAATATATTACCTCCTTGTAGGGAAGACCTGTTAAAGCAGGACATTAAAGCTAGAAAACACAAAGGGTAAAATATGTGTATGGGATAGATAAACAAACACACAACTCCTCTATCTGAGAAATACTTCTTATTTGAGACATAAGGCTCATGAACTGGAGATCAAAAGATCAGTTTTATTAATGATAGAGTTGACTAGAGAACATGGTGTTGTTCCTTTGCCAGTTTGCTCTTCACAGTGTGATATACTGACCTGGATAGTCTCTGCCTCTGTGGGGGAAACGGGACAAGAAGAATGGAACTGTTCTCCAACAGAAATAGTTTATAAATTTGATTACGTAGAATAAGATAAGCAATTACAGACAGGGAAAAGTATCTTCAATGCCTATAACTAGGAACACACTCCCAAATTCCCACAGTGCATGGACTCTAATAAACTTTGGATTTCTTGTGCCTGGAGTAAGGATGTGACTGAGCTTCTCTGGAGATTCCATGTTGACTGACCCGTTGAGGGAGAGGGTTGACAATGCTTTCTTCCCATTCCTCTTCCATCTTGTCACTCCATAACTGTTTTCCTCAGATCACCAGCAGGTGTTTTGATTTCTCTAGTGAGAAAAAGAGGGCAGCAGATGTTTTGTTCTTAATTTTTCCGTAGATCTACTTTTTCCCATCAACAGAGGTCAAGAAGGATCCTCAGATTCCACCAGCCCTGAATCTCATGAAATTAGATTAAATCAGTGACTGCCTGTATTGTTGCAATCCTTAACCAACTCCTGGGTTATTCACCTTCATTTTTAATATGTTAAATCCTGGATGAAAAAATTCTCTGTCATGCTACTACTGTTGTAGGTCTTAGTGATTTTAATATATAAGTAGCCGATCCTTCCAACACAGTGGAAACACACTGACCCTCTCTACTCCAATTATTTTGTCTTCTACCTCAGCCACGCACACTTAGGGTCATAACCTGGACCATATCATTGCTAACGGCAGCAATCCTCCGTAGTCTCAATTTCGTGCGGCAAGCTCTCTGACCAGAATCTCCTATATTTCTATCTCACACCCTCTAGTATCCTTAGTCTTGATCCCTCAACCCTCTCAGGACCTCCAGTCTATGGATCCTAACCCCTTGACATTCTCCTTCATGCCATTGATGTCCTGTTTGCCCCCCTCTCACAGCTTACATTCTAGGCCAACGGTTATAATCCCTTCATTGCAAACACTCTCCATTCCTTTGCCATTCTTTTGTCATATTTTCTTAGCAAAACTGAATTCTGAGTAAATTAAATGAAAGCATTGGTTACATCAAATTCTCTGCCTACTCCATGTTTGCAGCCATGCAGCTGAACATGACAAAAGAAAGAGACAAACATGCTGACTAGTCTCATTCTAAAAACGTGACCACATACCTCGAGGGGGCCTTTAACACTAGCCAGAAATCCTGCCATATCTACCCAGGCTATTTATTCTCACTATCTCCTAGATGATTATTTCATGCCTTTTCTTTCTTCTGAAACTTCCCAAACCTCCTGCTCTAGCTTCACTCTTAGCTGATTATTTTGCTCCCACTTCACTGAGAAAATAAGAAAATTGAAGTAGTCCGTAAAATCTTCCTAAAACTGCCACTAGCACATCTCCCCTCCTATGAACACCCGCTCACCTGTGGGCACCTGCGCCATTCCACTCAGCCTCCCCAGCTCACGCCACCTCGCACACCGCTTGCTCTCGTGTGCATCGCTCTCTCTCTCGTGTGCATCGCTCTCTCTCTCGTGTGCATCGCTCTCTCTACACGGACGCTCAATTTCATCCTTTTTGCGGGTCCTCGCTTAACAACAGTGGTGTGCAGGGCAAGAGAACAAATGGAAGCCTTCTGCCATGCACATACGGGTACTTAAAAAAGTTCATGAAAAGATTTGCGTTATCTTTTAGTTCTGTTTTTTCACGAACTTTTTGAAGTACCCTTGTATGTGTACATTACATTATATATATTCATATGTAGTAAAATAATCACATTATATTGATATACAAATATCATAAATCTTGTAATATATTATATAGCACATACGGGTACTTAAAAAAGTTCATGAAAAGATTTGCGTTATCTTTTAGTTCTGTTTTTTCACGAACTTTTTGAAGTACTCTTGTATGTGTACATTGCATTATATATAGTCATATATAGTAAAATAATCACATTATATTGATATACAAATATCATAAATCTTGTAATATATTATATAGATTAATATATTATATTATAATATAATTATATTATAATATATTAATATATTATATTAATGGTGGTTAGGAAGACTCAAACATAAATAAGAAAGCAATTTAGTTATATAGCAATGTTTAAAGTGGTGGTGGTTAGGAAGACTCAAACATAAATAAGAAAGCAATTTAGTTATATAGCAATGTTTAAAAAAAGGGATAATTTCTCTAATCAGTAGCAAAAGAAGATAAGAAATGTTTATCTAACGTTGGCTATATCCCAAGCACTGAGCTTAGGTTTTATATCATCTTTTTTAATACAAAAACCAATGTATATAAGGAAACAGACTTTGAGCATTTAAATAACTTGCCCAAGATCACACAACTAGTAAATGATCAAACTGATTTTTCCCCCAGAACCGTCTGACTCTGAAGCTGACTCCAAAGTTCTATTCACTCTGTTATAAGAGAGAAACACTGTAATTTCCCGGATGGCTAGTCTTAATGTAATATCCTAGAAATGTTCATTTCAAGTCCGTGCTTTGTAATGCACAGCTCCGTGGCATTGAATCCAGAGCTGATGTATGGTTTTGTTAGGGCTGGCTGTCTTTGCCCGTGTCCGAGGGCAGCATGGCTGTCTTTTCTGAAGAGCTGCCAGGCTGGGCCCCAGAGGCAGCGGTATTTCAGCTGTGGATGAGCCAGTTCCTAGATGTGTGCTCTCTAATTCGTTTATAAAGTTCTCTGGAATTCCTCTGGATGAAATGTGTCCTATAAATGTAATTTGTAGTTTTATTTGCTCTATAGTTTGGAGCTGCCTGGTGATTTAATTCTCAGCATGCTGTATTTTGAAAAGTGTGTTTAAGGAGAAGTTTTTATCTAGTAGTAAACTTTCTAAACTGCTCTTTTAGAAGTTTCCAAAACAAAAGGGAAGTTATACACAAATTTTCACAAATAACCATTTCTTATCTCTGGACTTATTTGTGCTTGTTACTTCATACTTCCTTGCCACCCCCCTCACCTCCAAATTGCTGTATAGTAAGACAACCTTTCAGCATAATGCATGCTAGAGGAGTACGTGTTTGCCTTATTCTAAATTCCTAATTCCACAACTTAAAAACACTAATGTTTTCTGCAGTGGCAGAATTGGCAAAGACATTTTGAGAGTCTTTATTTTCTGAAAGCATGGAAACTTAAATAAACATGGTCTCTTTCCCTGAAGGGACCATAACTTAACCCGCAAAGCAGGGTAGTAGAAAAATTGCAGCTTTTATGTCAGAATCAGGATATCTGGCCCACAGCTCTACCACTGTAAGTGCATATGGTTTTACAACCCTGAGCAAATCATGTCAGCATTCTGAGACACCATTGATGTGGTGATATGAGGCAGGGGCAAGCAGTTTCCTCTTTTGTAAAATGAAAGTGTTGGTCATTCCGTGACTCTATGAAGCTTATAAATTGACAAGATTTGTAGACAACAGGTACCTCTACGGTGTACTTTGGTGGATACTATTCTACAGTTCATTGGCTGAAACATTCATCATTTGTGTGTATGTGCATGTGTGTAGATAAATTTTAGGGCCAAAGAAGGCTTTATAAATTCATTTCATTCAAGACCTCACCTAACACATTTTCCTCAATACTCCCACCTGATGGAGATATAGCCTATTTTAACTTGGCTTTCCATTTTCGGTCAACCCTTTTGTTAACCTTTACCTGTTTGTCATGTCATTTTTCTACAATCTATAAGTTTCTTAATCAATTACTGCTGTCTGTTGTAGGCAACATTAGCACAAGAAAGAGATTGTTGAGCCCACAAACTGAGTTGCTTTGATTTGGTTTCTAAGGCTAATTGTTTCTCCAAAAGTGCTTTGAATTTTACCTAGAATCTTTACATTGTGATGAACTGATGAAATCTAAAATCGAGAAGGTATTGTCACCATCTGTTCCTGTGTTCTTTATTACTTTCGGTTCTTTGCACTATATAGTTTTGAAATTAATTTTCAGGTGTCATTTAGTGAGATTTATTTTCCATCTTCCCTGAAGAAATCCACAGCCCTCCCTATATCATAGCAATTTAAAGGTGGGCAAAGAGAACTTTGAAGGACACAGTTATATGTTTTTGAATGAATGGATGATCTCAGTTGTAGATAGGAAATTGATAGGTTGATTTAGAAATAGGGACAGAAAGTCACTCAGGTAGAAGATTTCATCTTCTCACATTCAGTGTCTCACTGAGAGGCATCCCTGATTCTTTCCACAATTGAAAAATTATCCATAATACTTCTCATTTATCTTAATATTAATAAATTTAGTATAATTTATATGTCCCATTCTTTTGGGATTTTACTGTGTTCATAGATGTGAATAATACGAAGGTCTTTATCATAAATAAAAGGTAGAAACATTACTTTATTGAGACCTCATTACTATATTGAGGATATATTTCTTTGCATGAAGTATCTGACTGCACATTACCTGAAGTTGAAGGTCTTTATCATAAATAAAAGGTAGAAACATTACTTTATTGAGACATCATTACTATATTGAGGATATATTTCTTTGCATGAAGTATCTGACTGCACATTACCTGAAGTAGAGTGATATAAAGGCTCCTGACTTATAAGAAAGATTTAAAAGGCCCATATTTGTCTATTTAGCAAAGCAAATAGAAATTACATCTGTAATTGAATACTGCTTGCAAATAAAAAAGAATAATAATTTAGTTATTCTATTATAATATAACTGCGAAAATCTAGGGGCAGTTCATGAGCATGTAAGTGAACTACAGAATTGTTATGCAGTTTTATTTGTTCGTTCAACAAATTACTAAGTATTTATTCTAAAATTCCCACTATGTGTCAGTCTGGGTACAATTACTAGGTATTGGGCATATGATTATGAGCAAAAGCACATAGGGTTCAAATTTCCATGGATCTGACATGGAAAGACACTATTCAGATAATTATGCTGGTTCTGAGAAAGAATCATGATTCTAGGTTTAAGGATAACCAGGCATGCACTCAGCAGCTTTTCAAATTGGACCCAATGGGCCAGCTTGGGAATCCCAGACTGACATGTCTTGTATGCTTCTTCAGAAGGAGGTCACCAAGACTGGGTCAAGCACCTTGAATCAAAAACCACTGCTTAGCTTTCCATGGCCCCTCCCCCCCTTCAGAACTCTGCTGAGGAAATATACTGACACGCCTCAGTCAGCTTCCAGGTGAGGCAAAGCAGGGGCTAAGTAAATGTTTCCTCCACTCTACTAGGAAGTCGGAGATCCAGTGAGAGGTTGGAGCCCACTCCTGAAGTTTCCCAAGAGCTGATTATGTGCATCACTTCCCATGTTCAATGGCATCATGTTGGTATCTTAAAATTGGCCATGAAGCAAAAATTTAAACTAAAAAAAAAAAAAAGGATGTCAGGGAGCTTTTATCCCTAGAGAGCTGTTTTACCACTCCATTACTGATGAGATCACCCAAATCTTATAAGTATTCTAGAGTCCTGCAAGGACTCTCTACATCTCATATATGAGATGTAGGTAGATTAACGTACAAGGTCTATGGGCAATATTCCTACTTATACAATACAGAAGCCTGCCTTGGCTAATCAATCTGAGAACTAGATATGTCAGCACAGACCCTGAGAACCAGATCACTGTCCTTCAGAGAAGTCCTTTCTCCAGTCTACCAGCCTTGTTCTTCCCGGGCACAGATTTAATTAGGATCACTCACAGAATGACAGCCAGGCATCCTGTAACCTATAATGAAAACTATAGGTCATTAACAACACAAAACTCCCAAATATGCATCACAGCAAGCAGGACAGGTCCTTAGCAAAACAACTTCACAAATCAGGTCTCCACTCCATAAATGTCTACTTTTTTTAAAAAAGTTTTTAATTGATTCATAATAATTCTACATATTTATGGGTACAGAGTGATGTTTCAATACATATAATGTATGATGATCAAATCAGGGTAATTAAGCAGGTCTCCACTCCATAAATGTCTACTTTTTTTAAAAAAGTTTTTAATTGATTCATAATAATTCTACATTTTTATGGGTACAGAGTGATGTTTCAATACATATAATGTATGATGATCAAATCAGGGTAATTAGTATATCCATCACCTCAAACATTTATTATTTCTTTGTGTTGGGAACATTTAAAATCCTCTCTTCTAGCATTTGAAAATAAACAATAAATTATTGTTAACTACAGTCACACTACAGTGCTGTAGAATGCTAGAATTTATTTCTCCTATCTAGCTGTAATTTTGTATCCATTAAACAACCTCTCCCTATCTCCTCCCTTTTTCTCCTACCCTTTCCAGTCTCTAGTTACCATTTTTCTGCTTTCTACTTCTACAAGCTCAACTTTTTTAGCTTCTGCATGTGAGTGAGAACATGTGATATTTGTCTTCCTGTGCCTGGCTTATTTCACTTAGCATAATGTCCTCCAGGTTCATCCATGTTGTTGTGGATGACAGAATTTCATTCTTTTTAATGGCTGAATAAAAAAGACCTGCCTTGAGAAGCTGTTTTGCTAATGACCCATCCTGCTTGCTGTGGAACATATGTGGAAGTTTTGTGTTGTTACTGTCGTATAGTTTCTATTATAGGTAATACGATGCCCGGCTCTCATTCTGTTAGTGATTCTAATTAAATCTGTGCCCAGGAAGAACAAGGCCGGTAGACTGGGGGAAAGGACTTCTCTGAAAGTCATTGAGCTGATTCTCACTGTTTGTGCTGATACATCTAGTTCTCAGATTGACTAGACCAGACAGGCTTCTGTATTGCAAAAGTAGGAATATTGCCCATAGACCTTGTACATTAATGTACCTATGTCTTATATATGACATTCCATTGTGTATGTATACCACATTTTCTTTATTCATTTATCCATTCACAGAAACTTAAGTTTCATTTCATATTTTGGCTATTGTGAAGAGTGCTACAATAAGCATGGGAGTGCAGATATCTCTTTGACATACTGATTTCATTTCCTTTGGATATATATCCAGTATTGTGATTTCTGGATCATATGGTAGTTCTATTTTTAGTTTTATGAGAAACCTCCATACTGTTTTCCATAATGGCTGTATTAATTTACATTGTAACCTACAGTATAGTATATATGAGTTCCCTTTTCTCCACATTCTCACCAGCACTTGTTTTTTGGGTTTTTTGTTTGTTTCATTTTTTTTTT
>NW_007728568.1:252436-253670 GCF_000696425.1 Galeopterus variegatus
TTTTTATTTTTGCTGCTGATTTGCAATTTCCTTGCATATTCTGGATATTAATGCCTTGTTGGAGGAATAGTTTGCAAATATTTTCTCCTATTCTTCAGGTTGTCTCTTCCTTCTGTTTGTTTCCTTTGCTGTGCAAGAGCTTTTTGTTTTGGCATAGTCCTTTTTGTCTATTTTTGCTCTCGTCGCTTGTGCTTTTGAGGTTGTATCCATAAAATCTTTGCTCAAACAGATGTCCCGAAGCATTTCCCCTGTGTTTTCTTCTAGCAGTTTTACAGTTCCAGGTTTTAAATTTAAATCTTGAATGTGTTTCAGGTTGATTTTTGTATGTGGTGAGAGATAAGGGTCTAGTTTTATTCTTGTTCATATGAATATCCAGTTCTCTTAGCACCATTTATTGAAGAGACGGTCATTTTTCCAGTGTATGCTCTTGGAAACTTTGTTGAAAATCAGTTGGCTGTATATATGTAAATTTATTTTGGGTTTTCTATTCCATTGATTTATGTTTTTATACCAGTATTGTGCTGTTTTGGTTACTATAGCTTTGCAGTGTATTTTGAAGTCAGGTAGTGTGATGTCTCCAGCTTTTTTCTTTTTGCTGAGAATACTTTGGCTGTTTAGTCTTTTGTAGTTCAATACAAATTTTAAAATTTGTTTATCTATTTCTATGAAGAATGTCATTGGCATTTTGACAGAGATTGCATTGAATCTGTAGATCACTTTGGGTAGTATGGTCTTTTTCACAATATTCATTTTTCCAATCCATGAACATGGGATATTTTTCCACTTTTTTGTGTCCTCTTCAATTTTTTTCATCAGTATTTTACAGTTTTCATTGTACAGATCTGTTACCTCCTTGGTTAAATTTATTCATAGGTATTTTATTCTTTTTGTAGCTATTGTAAATGGGATTATTTTCTTATTTTCCATCTAGTTAGTTATTGGTGTATAGAAACACTACTAATTTTTGTATGTTGATTTTGTATCCTGCAACTTTACTGAATTTATCAGTTCTAAGAGATTATGGTGGAATATTTAGGTTTTTCTACATGTAAGATTATGTCATCTGCAAACAGAGACAATTTAATTTCCTCCTTTCCAATTTCAATCATCTTCTTTTCTCTTTCTTTTTTTTATACCTTTTGATTCTATTTTTATTTTTAATTAATTAATTAATTATTATTATTATTTTACACTCGGTTGGGGGAGGGGGAGAGAGGAAGGGGAGGAGGATAGG
>NW_007728568.1:254363-255928 GCF_000696425.1 Galeopterus variegatus
GATCTTCTTTTCTCTTTCTTTTTTTTATACCTTTTGATTCTATTTTTATTTTTAATTAATTTATTATTATTATTATTTTACACTCGGTTGGGGGAGGGGGAGAGAGGAAGGGGAGGAGGATAGGGTGGGAGGAAAAAGAAGGAGGAGGGTGTGAATGAGGCCTGTAGCAACCCCCTCATTCTGGCAGGGAAGCCCAGGGGACTTCTGATGGTGTCTTGGTCATGGCTTGGCTGGATGTAGACCACCTGGAAGCCTGGGTGCTTCTGGCAGTGGCATGGTGATCATTGCTGAACTGGATGTGGACAACGGGGGTGTGTGTCTGAGGCCCTCAGTCCACCACTTCCCCAGCTTGGAGGCCCAGGGTGCTTCCAGTGGTGGCCTGGTGTTTGTTGATGGGCTGGATGCAGATGTTGGGGGCATGGTTGAAGACCTCAGCCCCCCTTTCTTTTTTTCTTTTTCTTTCTTTCTTTTCTTAATTGCCCTGACTAAGACTTTCAGTACTATGTTAATAAAAGTGGTAGAAGTGGGCATTCTTGTCTTATTCCAGTTCTTAGAAAAAGAGCTTGCAACTTTCCCCTGTTCAGTATGATGTTAGCTGTGGGTTTGTCATATATGGTCTTTATTGTGTTGCGATACATTCTTTTTATGCCTAATTTGTTGAGGGTTTTTATTATGAAGGGATGTTGAATTTTATCAAATGCTTTTTCTGCATCTGTTGAGTGATCATATGCTTATTGATCTTCATATGAAGAATAATGTGATGTGACATATTAATTTGCGTATATCGAACTATCCTTGCATCCCTGAGATAAATCGCACTTGATCATGGTGTATATTTCTTTCAGTGTGCTGTTGGATTTGGTTTGCTAGTATTTTTTTAAAGATTTCTGCATCTATGTTTATCAGAAATGTTGGGCTGCAGTTTTCATTTTTATGTGTGTGTATGTGTGTCCTTGTCTAGTTTTGCTATCAGGGTAATGCTGGACTGGTAAAATGCATTTGGGAGAATTCCTTCCCTTTCAATTTTTTGGGACGGTTTGAGAAGCATATGTGCAGTTCTTCTATAAAAGTTTGGTAGAATTCAGCAGTGGAGCCATCAGTCCTAGGCATTCTTTTGTTGGGAGACTTTTTATACTGCTTCAGACTCGTTATTTGTTATTAGTCAGTTCAGGTTTTATTTCTTCCTTGTTCGATCTTGGTAGGTTGTAGTTTCTCAGGAATTTAATCATTTCCACTGGGCTTTTCAATTCTTTAGTTTATAGCTGTTCAAATAAGACTTTAATGACCCTCTGTATTTTAATAGTATCAGTTGTAATATCTCCTTTTTCGTTTCTGATTTTATTATTTATTTGGGTCTTCTCTCCTTTTTTCATAATCTAGCTAATGGTTTGTCAAATTTGTTCATCCTTTCAAAAAACCAACTTTTCATTTCGTTGATTTTTGTTGTTGTTGTTGTTCTCAAATTTGTTTATTTCTGCTCTGATCTTTATTATTTCTTTCCTTCTATTAATATTGGATTTGGTTTGTTCTTGATTTTTTAACTCCCTGAGGTGCATCATTAGGTT
>NW_007728568.1:256216-269815 GCF_000696425.1 Galeopterus variegatus
TATTAATATTGGATTTGGTTTGTTCTTGATTTTTTAACTCCCTGAGGTGCATCATTAGGTTCTTTATTGAAAATTTTTCTACTTTTTTGTTGTAGGTGCTTATTGCTATAAACTCCCCTCAGAGAACTATGTTTGTTGTATTGCATAGGTTTTAGTATATTGTGCTTCTATTTTCATTTGTTTTAAGAATTTTTAGTCTTCTCTCCTTTTTTCATAATCTAGCTAATGGTTTGTCAAATTTGTTCATCCTTTCAAAAAACCAACTTTTCATTTCGTTGATTTTTGTTGTTGTTGTTGTTCTCAAATTTGTTTATTTCTGCTCTGATCTTTATTATTTCTTTCCTTCTATTAATATTGGATTTGGTTTGTTCTTGATTTTTTAACTCCCTGAGGTGCATCATTAGGTTGTTTATTGAAAATTTTTCTACTTTTTTGTTGTAGGTGCTTATTGCTATAAACTCCCCTCATAGAACTATGTTTGTTGTATTGCATAGGTTTTAGTATATTGTGCTTCTATTTTCATTTGTTTTAAGAATTTTTTAAAATTTTTTTCTTAATTTTTTCTTTAACCCATTGGTAGTTTAGGAGCATGTTGTTTAATTTTCATGTATTTGTACAGTTTCTAAAATTCTTCTTGTTATTGATATCTAATTTTATTTCACTGTAGTCTGAAAAGATACTTGGTATATTTCAATTTTTAAAAACTGTTGAGGCTGGGTTTGTGGCATAACATAGGAACTGTACTGGAGAATGTTCCATGTGTTGATGAAAAGAATGTGTATACTGTAGCTGTTTCATAAAATATTCTGTAAATATCTGTTAGGTCCATTTAGTATACAGTGCAGTTTAAATCTAATGTTTCTTTGTTAATTTTATGCCTAGCTAATCCATCCAATGCTGAGAGTGTGGCATTAAAGTCTTCAACTAGTATTGGGGGTCCATCTCTACCTTTAGGTCTAATAATATTTGCTTTATATATCTGGGTGCTCTGGTGTTGGGTGTATATATATTTATGATTATTATATTGCAGAATTGATCCCTTTATCATTATATAATGACCTTTTTTGTTGTTGTTGTAGTTTCTGACTTAAAGTATATTTTATCTAATATAAGTATGGCTACTCCTCTTTTTTGGTTTCCATTTGTATGGAATATCTTTTTTCATTCCTTCTCTTTCAGTCTATGTGTGTCTTTACAGATGAAATGAGTTTCCTGTAGGAAGTATATAGTTGGGTCATGTACTTTTATCCATTCAGCCAGTGTATATCTTTTAATTGGAAAATTTAAATCATTTACGTTCAAGGTTGTTATTGATAGGTGAGGACTTACTCCTGTCATTTTGTTAATGTTTTCTCATTTTTTTATATATACTTCATTTCTTTTTTCCTCTTTTAATGTTTATCTTTGTGGTTTTATCTGCAGTGATAAGATTTGCTTTCTTTCTCTTTCTCATATGTGTATCTGCTCTATCAAAGAGTTTTATACTTTTTTATTTTTTCATGATGGTAATTAATATCCTTTCACTTTTGGATGTAGGATTCCCTTAAACATTTTTTGGAAGACTGCTCTA
This sequence comes from Galeopterus variegatus, assembly GCF_000696425.1. Classification (NCBI taxonomy): domain Eukaryota; kingdom Metazoa; phylum Chordata; class Mammalia; order Dermoptera; family Cynocephalidae; genus Galeopterus; species Galeopterus variegatus. The sequence goes on from NW_007728568.1 coordinate 257,787, forward strand.
GTGGTGATAAATTCCTTCAGTTTGTGCTTGTCTGGGAAAGACTGTATTCGCCTTCATTTCTAAAGAATGTCTTTGCTGCATATTGTATTCTTGGCTGTCAGTTTTTCTTTTTTCTTTTATTACTTTGAATATATCATCTCATTCTCTTCTGGCCTGTAAGATTTCTGCTAAGAAATCTGCTGTTAGTCTAATGGGATTCTCTTACATGTAATTTCATGCTTTTCTCTTGCTTTTTTTTTTTTTTTTTTTTTAAGAATTCTCTCTGTCTTTAACTTTTGAGAGTTTGACTATAATGTGCCTTGGAGAGAACCTTTTTTCTGTTGTATGTATTTTGGGACTTTTGAGGTTCCTGGATTTGGATGTCCATATCTTCCCCAAGGGAAAAAGAAAGAAAGGGAGAAAGAGAGAAATAAATGAAAAGAAAAGAAAGAAAAGAAAGAGGAGAGGCAGGGAGTGAGGGAAGAGATGACAGGAGCAAGGGAAGAAGAGATGGAAGGAGAAAGAAAATGATGAAATCAAGGTTTTATTTATTTATTTATTTTCCTTTTTGTCTTTTTTACTGACCTGTAACGGGATCGCAACCCTCGGTGTTGCGCCCGCACCGTGCTCAGCCAGTGAGCGGGAACTGGTCTCCACATGGGATCTGAACCCTCGGCGGGAGCGCCGCCATGCTCCCAAGCGGCGCACTCTCCAGTGCGCCACCGGGCCAGCCCGAAATCAAGGTTTTAAATTCTTAGCTTGAGATATTGTCAAGTACTGGGAGCATTTATGACTGCCCTAAAATGATTCTCTTATCAGCAAAATATAGCTAAAAATCAAAGGCGAAGTATTATCTGTAGGCTGCTGAATTACAATGTAGATGAAAGTATAGCCTCATCAGGCCTCTTACGTAATTCATGTCAATTTTTCAGAAAGAGTTGAGTCTTCACAATTGAAATGAATATATTTAGGTGGAGTCACAAGAATCTGAGTTTAATGGACCTCCAAACCTCATTAATCCTCCATGTTTTGTGAGAAGCAGACCCTCTTACCTGTCTTATGAGGCCGATTCTACTTTGTTTGAAGATCCTATAAGTTCTCACTTAAGGTAATTACCTTGCAAGCAAAAAGCAACTTTCCTTGTGACCTCAACACTAACCTTATTGCTTCTTGACTTAAAATCAGACCCCAACATTCCTAGGGATCCAAAACAAAATTTTTAATGAGATAGGATAGCTTTACTAAAACAAAATCAAGATTTTGCTAATTTATTTGGCAACAACCTGAAGCATATGCATGGGAATGGATTCCCAAGGTCCTAAATTAGTTTGGAAAAAACAGACCAAAATATTAGATTAATTTATCGATATATGTACATTTTCCAAAGATCTGTAATTCAGTGTGGAAGCTCAAGCATCTGGGAGTGCTTCTGATTCAGATCATCTTATCTGGAATGATATAAACATTCCAGAAAATTCTTAATATATTGTGGAAAGAGGAATACAAAAACCTAGGTAAATAGGAATGATGTAGTAAATATACTATCTCTGGCTTACTCATCCAACCTGTAGTTATGTCTGTGGGGAGGCCCAGAAACAAACTCTTCTCCAAAGTGCTGAGAAATGCTAAGTGAGAGAAGCACCAGATTTTCATAAAGCTCTGTAGAGGTACGTTGTCCCTTTTAGGACAGCATTAAGGTAGGAAATGGTAAATTCAAATGGTCTGACTTATCTATTGATGGGTATGGTTCTGAGGGCTTTACAAGGAGAGCATAAGAGAATCTCTCTCTTGCTCTACGCTGTCCACTCTGCCATGTGAGACATTTGCATTGCTGTAAAGCCACCACCAAAGAAAGCCCTCACTACATGTGTTCCCTGGACTTTGGACTTCCTAGCCTCCCAAACTGTAAGCAATAAATTTTGTTTTCTTACAAATGACCCAGTCCCAGGTATTTTGTTATAAGTAAAAGCAATGGACTAATACAATCTATATGTTAACTTTCTTGTTTTGTATCATAACTCAGTCCAGGGGGATTTTTATCATGTCACACTTCACAGTACATTACATTTGTCCACTACACAGAAGACATCAAGCTTATTGGACATAGTGAGAATAATAAACCAAAAACCTTGGGAAGAAAAATGCAGGCAAGTTAATGAGAGATAAACTCCAAGAAAACTCAAGTGCAGTCCAGTTTAGTGAAATTTACGGATGTCCATTTTTCTGGAGCATGTTGAGTTATACTCCCCAAGGAATGCCAATTGCTATACCTTGTGCTACCAACCACAGAGAAATTTTAAACATTTAGTGGGCATCTAAGATTTTGGGTGTAATATAAATCATATTTGAGTGTGCCGCTCTGACCATTTACCAAGTAACCTATACAATTTTAAATGTAGCCTAGAGAAGACTCCCAGCTGTCCCAGGTTGCATTATAAGCACTCTATCACTTGAGCCTTAACACCCAAGCTGTTCTAATGGTGCTTAAATTTTCTGTGAGATATTGGAATGCTGGATGGGGCATGCAAAAAATCTCCATCTTAGTATTTCAGAGTTTTGAGCAGTGAAATGCTCTCTTCAGAAATTACTCTCCATTTGAGTATATGTATGTGTGTATATATAGTATATATTATAGCTCTGAATTGTTGCTGGTCTTGGCAGAGACTGAACATGTCAGTCACCATAGGACAAGTGACCAGGAACTGGAACTATGCACCTTACATCAAGTGCCTATTCAAGTATCTATTCCACTAAGCCATGTTTGGGCATGCGCAGCAGCAGTCCGTTATCCAATGGAAGCGGTATAGACTCACGTGAGATTTGGCATGTGCAGCTCCTAAAGGCCGAAGAAATTTGCATAAACAAGTGATTGACAGAGCACACTTAAACCTGATGCATTGCCTTCTTTCTCTCTCATCTTACACTTTTGGTTTTATAAGAGAGTTTCCTATGACAGGTTGAATGAAGAAAAAACTGGAAGCCTGGTTTACCAATGCCCTGTTAGAAGATTTGAAAGATTTTCCCCTTTCTAGAAATGGATTGCTCTTTCTCCTGGCAGAGTTGTCACAAAAATGGGAATTGTTTGTATTTGAAATATAGCAGAATCCCTTCAGAGAGCTTAATTTGTACCATAAAACATATGTATAAACTGGTAATTATTTTATGCTTTAAAGATAATATTGTGGTTTGTTGCATTTCTATAATAAAATGGGTAGCTGAAGCATGAGGCTTGATTTTGACAAATTCACAGATTACTCATGAGGCTGAAGGATTCAGAGATACATGGGAGAATACAAAGCTTGAAATAAACGTCTAAAAATGAAATGTGAAATGAAAACTACTAGAAAATAAAGAGAGATGCAGAAAGGAAGATAAACACCACAAATGTTCTAAGCACCTAAGGTCATCATGGCGATTTGCTGCTGTCTTGAGCGTACAATAAAGGGAGCTTCACGACAGGTAAGGTAGAGTTGATGGGGGGAAAACATCTGAAAAGAACACACCAGGGAGATTTTTCAAAAGACACCAGGCAGACAAGTATTTGAAACTTGGGATTAGGTTGGATAGTATTGACTATACTTTTTTTCTTTCTTTTCAAAATAAATTTTATTGTGTATATTTGAGGAATACATTTTTCCTAACAAAGAGAATGCATATGGAAGTATTCAAACCTTCCCAAAAGAACTGAAACTTTGTAAGCATTTTTCCTTAAAAAAAAAAAAACCTATGATATCTTATCTGGAAGTCTAATATTTAAAATATATTAAAACAGAGATAGTTTGATTAAATGGGAGAGATGGCGGAAACTGAGAACTCTCTTATCTTGGCTTCTACTCTACACTTAAACTGCCACTGGTTTGAAAACCATCAGTATTTATTCAAGTTTTTATTAAGAGCAAGATCGCTCCTGCATTAAAAAAACATATTGCTGACTTCAAATGAAGAACAATCTTAAGTTTTCCCAAAAATGTGTTTGAAAACTGTAAAACCGAGGGACTGGCTGGGGTTTGGGTGTTTTCACCACACCCCAGAATCCAGTGAAGCAGCCACTGTTTCAAACACTGATGGTCACAGTGGCAGAGGGATAGAGCTCTGGAGGTCTGGCAGTGATAACTGAATGATTAGGCTCAAAAGTACGTGTATATTTTCCTTATACCTCATCAACCATGCACAAAAGGGGCTGAACACACATTATTTTATGTGCCCAGAAGGCAGAAAGCCAGAAACACTTACAAACATCACTAATGATTACCACACAGTGTTAGTAACTTTTCAACCCACCTCATCTCTCTTTTCCTCGAAATGCATGAGTGCTGGTCTAAGGTTTGGGCACTATTTCTGCCTTGTCTACTAATTTTATTTCTTGCATGGATGCGTTGCATAAACAGCCCCTTCTGCTCTGCTACCCATATTACTTCCCTTTTCTTTTTTGATTCTCCAGTGCCTTTTTTCTAAGTATCATCAACAAAATTTTTATCCACGCTATAGAGGAGACTGAGGTTGAAATGTGGAATTTTGTCGAATTCACGCCAAAATGTAGTTTTAAAGCATTCCTGTATGAGAGTTGTCAGAAAATAATCAGCAGACGCTCAGTCTCTTCCAGTCAATTATTCCAAAAAGTGGTAATGGCTAGCTAAATATAGATTTGTAGTAGACAGAAACCAAAATAATTTTTTGCCACTTGAACCATTTAATCTATTTGTGAGGAAAGTAGAAGTAATTCATGACTGAACCATAGGAGATTAAAACATAAAAGTTTCTCTCTTCTATTTAAATTAAAGGTCATTGGTGGCTGATATCATGACTTATGTATTTATGCCAGAGCATCCAGTACTGACTTGCACATAGTAGGTAGTCTCTAATTGTCAGTTAAATTGTATAATATGACACTGATTAACTGCTTCTTGGGAACTTTTTTTTTATATTTTATTTTTTGGCATCTGGACATTACAAGAATTGAACCCTGGCCCTTGATATTACCAGCACTGCTTTATAACCAACTGAGCATCTGGCCAGCCCATAGAAATGTTTGAATTGACCAGCACAAACAAGGACTGATTTTTTAATTTTTTTGTGCAAAGACCCCTCACACATAAATTTATAATTACTGTCAATACTCTGAAGTGTATATATATATATATATATATATATATACACACACACACATATATATGTGTATATATATATAAAATATACTTTTTATACATAGTTTTACACTTAATTGTCACAACTTTACAAGTATGTATTATTTTCTCAAATTTTAAAATGTAGGAAACAGATTCTCAGAAACATTAAATTAGGTTCCCATTTGTACATAATAACAGTTGTCAGGAAAACTTGCAACAGCAACTCATGTTTTCTGAATATAAATCCAGTATTTTTTTCTACTAATAATCTATTTGTTATAATTCTTGAAGTCAGGTGTATTTGTTACAAATCAGTTCAGCTGCATATAAAAGCAACAACAACAGAAAGGATAGAAACTGTCTCTTACTATGCCTTCATCTGAAGGTGAGGAGCCTTGAGCTGCTGTGGGGACGCTCATTAGGGACGAGGCTCCTGCCTTTCTGTCTCACCTTAGTGACTGTCTCAGAACTTAGTGACCAAATGACACTATAGTGACCTTATAGTGACACCTCACTCTAAGGGTTGCTGGAAAATCTGAGAAATGTAGTCTTTACATCTGAGAGGCAGTGTGCTCAAGATAAAAGTCAGGGATTTATCACTAAGGAGGAAGAGAAGACAGATATTGCATAAGGAAATTGGTGGTCTCTGTCACAGTTAAGTACCCAATTTCAATTTGAATTCTTTTTCTTCATCTTCAACCTCAGGTCAATAATAATTAAGAGAATTGTTGTGAAATTAATAATATCGCACGTATCAGTTCTGATGTATACCCCCTCCACACCACCTTCTACATCATGTGTCTTACTATTAACAGAATCGACAAAATTGGTGAGCAGAATTTTGATTACCACTCTCTTCAGTTGCCATGCCAGCCCCTTGTTTTGTGTGACTTAGGTTTTCATAGGTGAATCCATAGGTGCTGTCTATTGTAGGCTTGTAAGAATCCCAGGAGCTGAGCCACTCCTGAATGAGGCAGGACAGCGCTCCAGGTGCTCCCCTGCTCTGACTCAACTCATTTATTCATTAACTTACCATTCTTTGATCTGTTCAATAATTCTAAAATATTTATTAAGTACCAAAGACCGGGGACTGTCCTGGGCCTTGAGGATAAACCTGGAAGTCATGCTGTTATGGATCTTGTGGTGGTAATGTGATGATTATTGTGGTGATAATGTGACAGAGAAAATAAATTATATTTAAAAAAACACAAAAAATGGTAAGTGTGAAGAAAAGTGCAGCAAGGTATGGGTAAGGGGTGTGTCTGTGGGGAGTGGGAAAGCATTTTAGAATCTATAGTCAAAGAAGTTCTCTGTGATAGGTGACATTTGAGTGGCTATTTAATTGAAGCAAGGTGACCCATGTGCATACATGGAGGAAGGACATTTTAGGCAGGGTGGGGTTTAGTGCTAAGCTACTCTCTCAGGCTCAAGATCTGATCTAGTGACCCAGTGGGTGAGCTTTCATGACCTAGGTCCCCTTATCACCAACACAACTCTATTTATCTGCGTGTTAAATGTCTACAAGTTTCTCTACATCCAGGCATAGCCAACTTGCCAGGAAACCACAATTGTTCTTACTGGACTTCCCTGACATTTCAAAGCCACCTTTCTGGAACACCAGTTGTTAACTGCCATCTTTCACTGTGCTCTCCTGCTGCCATGACAGCCTATTTAAACATTCCCACTGGCTGTCTGGATAGCTCAGTTGGTTACAGCGTGGTGCTGAAAATGCCAAGGGCCAGAGTTCGATCCATGTAACAGCTGCCAAAATAAAATAAATTAAAACATTCCTCAGAAGCAATTAATAAGTGTCATATCATACGATTTAACTAACAATGAGAGACCACCTACTATCTCTAAGTCAGTATTGGATGCTTTGGTATAAATAAATAAATAAATCATGATGTCAGCCACCGATTATCTGTAATTTAAATAGAAGGAAGAAAGTTTCATTTCTTAATCTCCTTGATTCAGTCATGAATTACAAGCCGGTCATGTGCATAAAGAGACCAAAAGAATTTGTGGCTACTTTGGCAATCTATCACAGCATCTGGGGCCATTCAAAATTTGCCAAACCTAACTCTCCAGAATCAGCTCCTATTTCATCTCCCCTTGTCACCCAGTTCAGAGACCTAGAATCCTTCAATACATTCCCTGAATACAACTGCATTTTTGTAACTTGGTGTATTTTCTTCCCTTAGCAGGGAGATTCTGAACTTTCCTTTTCTGCATATTAAAGCTCCTTTCATTTCTTAACCAGAGTCCATTACTTTCTCTATGAATCCTATCAACATCCTGTAGTCAAAAAGGTTCCCTTCTCCCTCTGCATCCCAACAATATCCTTCAAGTGCCTTATTGTTTATTCCGGTAAGCCTTTTATTAGACCCAGTTTTCACGTCTGTTTCTATCTGTTCTCCTTGAGGGCCAGTCCTTTGTCTTAATTTTCTTTGTCTCAACTATAATGCTAGCACACTGCAAGGCACATAATTGGAACTGAATGAATGTTGATTGGAATTAGCAATTAATCGTAGAAGGGATGTAGTAATTTAATTATGACAGTCCTGGTTTTTTGCCTTTTTTTCCAAGTTGTTTGGGTATTCTGGTCTTCCTTCACTGCTAATGACCCAAATACCATTTTATTTGTAAAATATAAAGAACAGTGTGGGAGGGAAGTTATTAAATTACACAAATAATAACAATAGTAAATAATTTCATGAAAAGTATGGGGTAATAAGGGAATCAGATGTATTGCATATAAAGACTATCACATTTCACTTATGGCTTGGGTAAAGGAAAATATATATAAATTATTAGCTATTAGAACCAGCAGATTTCTACTGTAATTGGCAGTGCTAATTTTATAAACCTTACATTAGGCATAGTTTCATAAGAATAAATTTGGTGGTCAATACTATACCATTTAGAAATACATTTTTCTTTATTACCATGACAATTGGAAACAGTGGGGATTTGAGTTTCTAATTTTAATTGATAAGCAGATTGCTTTCTGCAAAATATTGAGCTCTAATGGCCCAAGGTCTGCTCCCTTTTTCAACATTATTTCTGTGCAATTGAAATAAAATGATCAATTAGTCTTTTAAGCACAGCATCTGTGTTTCTAGGGCAAGTTGAGAACGGAAGTAAAAATCGATTTCCTGGATGAGTCTCAGAGGGGTGCTCGCTCTTTCCCTTCAGGAAAGTTCCCACTTCTGAGCAGAAGGCAGCTGCTAGCAGTGACAGATACGTGTAAGTTTAGTGCACAGCCTGTGCTGAAGTTTTAAACCAGTAACAATTGACATAACTGAATGCAAATCTAATGCTAAATTACTTGAGAAATATACAGTAACCTAAGGAGATTAATACCCACTCAGTGTTACACACCTGAAAAGAAAAGAATACCGCGACCCTAACTAGACACAGGACCTAATATTGCAACTACGGGGGATGAACTGGGCTGAGAGAGGAACTGAGGACGGTGAATTTCCTTTGATGGGAATCCTTTTTCTCTTCAAGACTAGGTAATGGGTTTATGTAATCTTCTGGGCTTTGAAATATACTTGTCCATACAAATACTTGTAAGAATGTCCTTAGTGAGTACTGTTTATTTGGAAAATGACCCTCAGGAATATGAGTATTTTAAAGTATACACATAGGACTATGATAGTGCTAGAAGAAATAACCTGTAGTAATAAATAAGATTCTTAGGTTAATGTATGTATCCCAGAATGTGGAAAAAACGAACAGGACCATGATATGCATAAACCCAACTGGCTATCAATGTGACAGTTCTACCCAACGGAATAGGTAAATGCTTGAGCAAGTCATGCCAAGTTGGAAAAGCTCAATAGATTCACTTATAACCCAAATTTCTGTTGAAAAGATGCCCTCCTGTTGTTTAGTTTCAGTGATGGAGCCCAGAGCTCATCAGATTCATTCCACTGCGAACAGCACGAGCCCAAGCAGTCATCTGTTTCCCTCCCCACAAAACACACACGCACGTGTGCACACACACACACACACACACACACACACACACTCCAGGCTCAAGGGGAGGAAAGAAAGTTCTTCATGCCAGCAATCATCATTTGGTTGCTTTGATTATTAAATGAGCCAATCTTTATAAAATGCCTAGCACCTGGAAATCTCACAAGCACGCATGCTGCTGCTCCTCCTCCTTGTCCTGCTCCTCTGGCTTGTCCTGCTCATCCTGCTAATGCTATTGTCTGGCTCCAAGATAAAATGTGATCTAAGTACCAACAAATGCATAATAAGCCAGGTATGGTATAACAAAAAGAGCTGATCCTGGAATCAGATCAGCCTGGGTTTGGGAGCCACTTACCGACAACCACGAGAGTTTGGTAACTGAACCTCTCTGAATCTCTATTTCTTTATCTGCAAAATGGGGCAGTAATATTTTACCTCATAGGATAGTCATATAGAATTCATGTAAAATATCTAGGAAATAGGAGGTGATTAATAAATGTCAATGACTTTTGCCATTTCCTCTTCAACCTCCACTGTGAGAGTCTCTGCTCCAGACAAGAGGATGCCGTGCTCGAGTAAGTGGGCTGCAACCCCAGACATCACTTCCCACTCCGAGTGATTAATGGAAACCCATTGTCTGTCTGCGGGCAGCAGCTGCTGTGGACTGCCACACAAGTGTTCCCTGGAAGGGTTGTTAGCAGACAGTGACGCTTATTGCTCACAGTCAGCTGACCATTTCTCTGAGGAGGGAGGAAACCCAAATAAAGTGTGTGACCCAATGTCGCCAGCCTATTCAGAATATGGTCCTGGATGGATATAAATGTGATCGCATCCTTAACTACACCATTTCCAGTCACTTATGCTTACACAGACCTAAAAAGCCCATTTATTATAATTACACACTGAATATGTCCTACTTTTTGTATTTATTTTTAAAGCCAATTATATTCTTAAATTGGTTTTGCAGGTTTTCTTCCAGGAGATTTCCAGCCACTCTCTGGATTTAAGCTATTGTATGACTTTTTAATCTCTTTCCACAATTCTTTCCTGTTCTATCTCCCACTGAGATGTTGGCTGTGAGATTTTAGGTGGAGATTAATGAGTTCTTTATTAATCCTTCAAAGAGGCAGAGTGATCTTGGAGGCACGGGTTTTACACTATGATGTGGTCCTTATTGTCCAGCTGTTTAGGACCTATGCCAGTTAAGCCTCATTCTCTCAACTGTGAAGTGGGGATCATAATTCTGGTAAAGCATTTGAAACTTATGTGAATGCACGAATGGAAAATGCCTAGCACATAGCTGATGCTCAATACTTTTTAATGCTCTTTCTCTTATACACACCGACTTGCTCAGCCTATCTACTGGTTATACCTTCTGTAAAAACTCTTATTCTGAACCTTTTGCTCGTTTTCTTTCTCATTTTTGCTGCTTTTTTTTTTTTCATTGCTAGACTCTACCCTCAACTAGCCATGTCACAACTTCAGAGAAACAAGTGGGAAGTTAGTGGCTGGGGATATTTCTCCAGCCATATAACTCCAAAGTCTCAGGGCTTGGTGGTGGGACATGAGAAGAATAGAGCCTTCCCAGGAAGGAAAGGCCACACTATGTTCCCACCTTCTGTGAGACCACAGGCGGCCTGACAAACAGGAACATTTCCTAGGCACCCACTGGGCTCAAAGCACCTGATTAGGCTCAGTGAGGGATTGCAGAGGAAGGAGAAGATGGGCCTCCTGCCTGGCTGCTCAATCACCAGCTGCTCAGAAGCCTGAGAGAAGCAGGGGAGTCAGGCTTAGCAGGAAGATGTCACACCACAATGCATTCTACTCAAGAGGAGCTCATTTTAGCCTGCAAGTATTCTATCTGTTAGCACAGAAAATATTCATGCGTAGAGCAGAGGAGTTGGAAGTTAACCAGATCCAGGGCACCCAGGGGGCCTTGTAAATCATAGAGCTGCCGAACAACCTGGAAATTCCACTTTGAACAGTGAGAGTAAGGATTCCAGCCACAAAGGAGCACACAAGCCTTTTGTAAACCAAGTGAAGGTAGATGCTGTGCAATCGCTCCACTGAGAGGATGAAATCTAGGACAGCAGTTACAATAAAGCCATGGCTAAAGTCCTCCTGTTGTCTTTATTTACTCAAGTCTTCTTATAAATTTTTCTGACTTGTCATTTGTCATTTGTGGATATTGCCTAATCAAAAGGAAAATCTGTTTCACCAGAGAGGGGGCTGGGGATGACTAGGAGAGGCGTGCTGCCTGAGGAGGCTGAGTGTGCTTCTGCCAGCTCTGCTGAGGATTCACCCCTCTGCCTGGCCAGAAAAAAGCTCTGAATAGCAGGTTGTTCCACTCAGAGATAATGTGGAGCATGATTTCCCCTGCTGTCTCAATTATTTCTGAAATGCAAACTTGCAACGCCTATTTCATGTGCTAGTGTTTAGGAAAAAACCTAAGCACTCCCACACAGTCGTGGGCTTTGTTCTCCTGGCTTTCATCTGTGAGTTTCACTCTCCCAAGGCTAGCCAGATTCTTGCAGAACTAAACTGAAGCTGGAGGATTAATCCAAGTGACTTATATGTCAGTCACATAAACCTTAGAAGGTGGATATGTGACAGGCATTTCTAATTATTTGTAATGACACTTTTATTACTATCTCTCTTTTCTCCTAAGGACTTTCTGATTTCAGAGTGCTTTATTTTGATTTTTTTTTCACATTTGATAATTGTTTCCTTTTTTAAAAATTCTATTTTATTTTGTCAATATACAGTGTGGTTGATCATTGTGGCCCAATTACCGAAACCTCCCTCCCCACTCCTTCTCCCCCTCCCTCCCAATAACCTCATATATGTTCACTTGTCATATTGACTTCAAGGAATTGTAATTGTTGTGTCTTCTTCCCTCCCCCCACCCCCAGTTTATTTGTGTCTTTATTTATTTTTAGC
>NW_007728568.1:272384-273999 GCF_000696425.1 Galeopterus variegatus
TCCCGAATCTGAAGATCTGTGTCTTTTCCTATACCTGGGAAGTTTTCTGCCACTATTTTGTGAAATATGTTTTCAATGCAATCTCCTTATTCCTCCTCTTCTGGAATACCCGTGACTCAGATATTTGAGGACTTAAGTTTTTCTGATATCTCTATTAGATTTTCTTCAATGTTTTTAATTCTTTTTTCTTTTTTAGTCTGCCTGTGTTATTTCCAACAACCCATCTTCAAGGTCAGAAGTTCTCTCTTCTGCTTCTGCAAGCCTGCTGGTCAAACTCTCTGTTGTGTTTTTTATTTCTTTGAATGAATTCTTCAGCTTGGCAAGCTCTGCTACTTTCTTTTTCAGGGCATTGATTTACTTGTACATTTCTTCTTTCAGGTCCTTTTTTCCTCATTTCATTGTGTTATCTAGCTGAATTTTCTTGTATCTCATTTAGTTTCCTTAGAATTATCACTCAAATTTCCTTGTCAGACATTTNTAAAGGATAAGCTTTCAGCTTTTCCTCATTCAGAATGATACTGGTAGTGGGTTTATCACATTTGGCTTTAATTATGTTAAGATGCTTTTGATCTATACCTAACTTGTAGAGAGTCTTTATCATGAATGAGTGTTGGATTCTATCAAATGCCTTGTCAGCATCTATAGTGATGATCATATGGTCCTTGTGTTTGATTTTATTGATGTGGTGTATCACATTTATTGATTGGCATATGTTGAACCAACCTTGCATCCCTGGGATGAATCCCATTTGATCATGGTGCATAATTTTGCTTATGTGTTGCTGTATTCTGTTAGCTAGTATTTTATTGAGGATTTTTGCATCTATATTCTTCAAGGATATTGGCCTTTGGTTTTCTTTTTTAGTTATATCTTTACCTGGTTTTGGTATCAGAGGGATGTTTGTTTCATAGAATGAGTTTGGGAGAATTGCCTCTGTTTCAATCTTTTGCAATATTTTGTAGAGAATTGGTGTCAATTCCTCTCTGAATGTTTGGTAGAATTCTGCTGTGAACCTGTCTGGTCCTGGGCATTTCTTTGTTTGGAGCCTTCTTATAACAGCTTCAATCTCTTTTATTGTTAATGATCTGTTCAGATTTTCTACATCATCTTGGCTCAGTTTTGGTAGTTTGTGAGTGTCCAGAAATTTATCCATTTCCTCCATATTTTCAAATTTGTTGGTATATAGTTGTTTATAGTAGTCTCTAATGATTCCTTATATTTCAGAGGTATCAGTTGTAATATTACCTTTTTCATTTCTAATTTTTGTTATTTGGGTCTTCTCTCTTCTTTTAGTTTGCTGTGCTAATGGTTTGTCAATTTTATTTATCTTTTCAAAAATCCAACTTTTTGATTCATTGATCTTTTGTATCATTTTTTGAGTTTCAATTTCATAAAGTTCTGCTCTGATCTTAATTTCTTTCTTTCTGTCTGCTAACTTTAGGTTTGGATTGTTCTTGATTTTCTAGTTCTTTAAGGTGAAGTATTTGGTTGTTCACTTGCCATCTTTCCATTCTTCTGAAGTAAACATTTAATGTGATAAATACCCCTTAGTATTGCTTTTGCAGTATCCCACAGATTTTGGTATGATGTATCATTGTTTTCATTAGTTTCAATA
>NW_007728568.1:274890-292968 GCF_000696425.1 Galeopterus variegatus
TTCTTCAGCTTGGCAAGCTCTGCTACATTCTTTTTCAGGGCATTGATTTACTTGTACATTTCTTCTTTCAAGTCCTTTTTTCCTCATTTCATTGTGTTATCTAGCTGAATTTTCTTGTATCTCATTTAGTTTCCTTAGAATTATCACTCAAATTTCCTTGTCAGACATTTCAAGGGCTCCTTGTTCTCTAGGATCTAGATCTTGAATGATATTAACCTTTGGTGGTATACTTTCTTGATTTTTCATATTTCTGGTATCTTTCCTTTGATGTTTAGTCATTGTGGCAGGGGATTTCACAGTCCACTGGTTCAGCACTATTGTCTGGCTAGGATGCTGCTGGGGCTGCCAATTTGGCACAGCTGCCTCAGTGTCTGTTCTGTCACCCACTGGTGCCTTGGGCATGTAGTCACCTTGGGTCTTGGGCCTCTCCAGGGAGGCGCCTCTCTGGTAGGCGCACACTCGGCCAGGTTGGGTATGAAGTCTGGTGGTGGCAAGGCCTACCTGCTTGGTGGGGCGCTGGTGCCATGGGGCACATGGTCTCTGTGGGACTTGGGCCTCTCTGGCAGGGCGCCTCTCTGGTCTGATTTCAGAGTGATTTAGAAGGCTATTGCTATTCATCTCAACTTATATATTTAAAAATTAAGGTGGGTGATATGCAAATAATCAATCTAAAACTTTCTTTTAAAATTGCATTTTATGTGTTTCCATTATTACATTTTTGTATTGCCAACAACAAATACTTTCCTGTTTCAATTGAATTATATTTATTCTTTTAAACGCAGATTGCTGAGTTGTAACTTAAAATAATAATTAAAGATGACCAATAGATTCAATAATGCTTAGAAGCAACTTTAGTGTAGGAGAAAGAACTCCAGCTTTGACAGAAAAATACTAGTTTTAGTTTAGATGTACCACTTTATAAAATATTCAACCTTTCCAGACTCAGTGTCTTTAAGTATGATATATACTTGATTTAATTGTACTTATAAGGATTGAATGTGATCAACTGCATAAAAGCTACCAAATGGAAGAATTTATAATTATTATTTTTGAATAAATAGCTAATATAGATGAATATTCACAGAATTGAAGAATAGCTTTAAACAGAGGTTCACAGTTGAGGTCTATGGATAAGAGGTCAAAGATAGACTTCTTCAGGATGGCTGTGAGTCCTCTGAAACAATATGCAAAATTTGTGCACATGTATTTGTTAGGACTTTTTGGGTTGCAAGTGACAGAAACTGAGCTCATACTTATCCAAAAAGGATCCTAAATACATAAATACAGGTGGAAGCCTAGGTATCTTGGGAACAGGTTGAACCTGGCCCCAGAATATGGTTGGGATGCACTTTCCATCCAGTGGTTCACTTTCTTCCTTACGTGGCCATTATCCACTTTTACACAGCTGACCAACTTCTACACACTGCGACACATGGATTCAGATGATTATATCACCCATCATAGAGAAGAACTGAAACTGATTTTCTCTCTTCCCAAGTTAAAAAGCCCAGGAAATGACACAGATTATAGTGTCTTGATCAGAACCAGTCACTGTGGTCAGGAGGCTAGGGTACCTAAGATGATAGTTGTGACCACTTGTACAATATAGTTAGAGTAGGAAAAAAACCATTTTCCCAGAAAAAAAAGAAAAAAAGTGCTTGGGTGTGGTTCTGGGGAAACAAAGTTCACGTATATGGAATATTTTGTGAGAATTCTTTCCTAGATTTTCAAATGTTTTTACTCATTATAGAAGAATTCCATCCTTGTTGATTCAAGAATTAAAAGGATGTTTCCTGTTCCATTGTGACAGATATTTGTTAAATAAACCCAATGTTTCTGTGAATATGTAAAACAATATTTATTTACCTCAGTCCTGTGATTATAAGGTTCATATAAAGAGTTATTTATTCATAACCTTGACATGATTATTAAACATCATTAACATTAAACAAATAATATTCTAATTGAATTGTACAGAGATGCTAAGATTTAATAGTTTTCGGTGGGCATAATAGGCCCTGTAAAAATGGCTAATATATGTAAATAGATGTCAATTTAACTCAATGAATGTTTGAATACCTACTGTATACAAGATTTGAACTCAATAATGTCAAAATGTAGTTAACTTGGGAAAAACATCCTTATTATCTGTGATGGTTAATTTAATGTGCCAATTTTACTAGGCTGTGGTGCTCAACTGTTTGATCAAATACTGTCCCCATGTTGCTGTGAAGGTATTTTTTAGATGTGTTTAACATTTAAATCAGTAGACTGAGTAAAGCAGTAGATTACCTTTCATAATATAGGTGGGCTTCATCCAAGCAGTTGAAGGTCTTAAGAGCAAAGACTGAGGTTTCCTGAATAAGAAACAATGCTGACTCAAGACTGCAACATAGAAACACTGCCTTAGCTTACAGCCTATATATTTCTGGCTCAGGACTGTAACATCAACTCTTCCCTAAAACTCCAGTCTGCTGGCCTGCTGTACAGATTTCAGACTTGGAAGCCCCCATAATTGCAGGAGCCAATGACTTAAAATGAATCTTTCTCTCTTTCTCTATCTCCTCTCTCTATATATATACATACCTTATTGATTCTGTTTCTCTGGAGAACCCTCATACAAAATACATAATATATAAAGAATATCTAAAATTAAGAAGAAAAAAGCCAATAACCCATGAATAAAATGAGCACAAATTATAAACTGAGTGTTAACATAAAAAGAAATGCAAAAGATATTTAATTTTGCTCAAAATAGGAGAATTCACATTAAAACTAATTGAAGATATATTTCTTACACCTCAGAATGGCGAAAAGTGAAATGCTTGGTCACACTCATTGGTTGTGGGAAAACAGGACTCTCATATATTATTGGTGTAGGAGACCAAAATATGCCACCCCAAAATATGCCTCTTTCACGTAAGGAATATTTTGAACAGATTACCTAGAGAAACTGCAGACACAGGAGAATCTTTGAAAACAGAGTAGAAGTTCCCTTTTGTAAGGGAAATTTACATCTACAAAGGAAATCTCCACTGGTAAGAGTGTTTCCCTCTCTGTACCAGGAGGAAATGGATGACTCTAAGTCACTAGAGACTCATCAATGGAGAAGGAACAGAATTAAATCTGCATAACAAACCTATCCTTATTTACTGTACTTTTCCTGGTCACCTATTCATAGACA
Organism: Galeopterus variegatus; assembly: GCF_000696425.1. NCBI lineage: Eukaryota > Metazoa > Chordata > Mammalia > Dermoptera > Cynocephalidae > Galeopterus > Galeopterus variegatus. The sequence continues at coordinate 278,075 of NW_007728568.1, forward strand.
GCCTTCCCCCGTACCCTTCTGTCCTTGTTTCAGCAGATGTTGATACTTAAACCTGAATTCAAAAATTCCTCTTTGAGATTTACAGTAGTCCCCCTTAGCTACATTTTTTGCTTTCTGCAGTTTCTGTTACCTGTGGTCATCCGCAGTGTGAAAATATTAAATTGTACATTTAAGGTAACACAAATAAGTAATTACATTAATGTAGTTAAGGAAGAGATTTTCAGCAAGGGGAAACAAACAAACAAACAAGAGATACCTATATAAAGTAAATCAAGTTAAATCAAAACTTGCAATCTTAAATTTGAATTGGAAACTTATTCTTTTCTCTTAAAAAGAACACATTTATTTCCTGATTCCGTCTACAGGAAAGGCTTGGTAGCAATGAGAAACTGGGTGGTTTCTGAATATGATTTTCCACTAAAATATTCCAGGACTCCCGGTGAAGTAGCTGATTCTGGCTACGTCTGGGAAAGGAAAATGGGAAGATGAACCTCAGACATCTTATTGTAACAGGAAATAAGGACTTTATCTAGATCAATGGCCTGGAATCATAAGAAAACAGAAACCAAATTGCAAGGGTTCCCTCCCAATAGCCTAAAATAGGACAATTTGAGCATCACAGAGAATAATGATTGAAGGGATTGAAACACGAAGAATATGTAATATCCATTAGTTCTTTAAATTCTTAAACAAAAATCAAAAAACAAAAAAAACTCCTTGGTCAGCATGTGGAGCTTACCATATGCAATCTCATTAATCTAAAAATTGATGGAGGAAGAACCAGAATCTATTCTGCCTTTCCTGTACAAACTGTATTCTAGGATAACACATAATTAATGTGTACACATTCTTCTTTATATAAGAATCTCTTCTAATACATGCAGAAGGAATGATAGAATTAGAAAAATCATCATTTTTCAACCCTTTATCAATGGATCTGGGCAGAGATCATCAATGGATGCTAAGCCATTAGTTAAAAGGCTGAGGGAAAACTTCATGATGAAAGGATCAGTCTGACAGCACCTTGAACTCCAAATCTAATCACTGAAATTGGGACAACCAGACACCATGTGCCTTCTGATATGATAAAAAGGAGCTACATATTGCCACCTATAAGGAATGTCTGCCTAAATATTTGAGCCTAATATTTAACTTATTTGGATGCCTAACTCAAGCATCCATATATAACTGTAAGTTTACAGAGTATACAGGGTGACAATGGAGTTCAGTACGGAATGATGAGTGGGATTTTGAAGTTTGACATGAGGAGGGAGGGGAAGGCCCTAGAAGCAGGGACCAAATCACAGGAGAGAAGGAGAAACAAATAGTCCCTGTGGCAAGTAATAGGCACAGAGGCTGTGTCCTAGGGGTCCTTGAAGCTCTGGCTGAGAAGAGTGTAAACACAAATAAAAATAATAGCAACCACTTATACTTGCTTTCTAGGGAACAGGCACTGGGTGCTTGTACTCATTTATTTCTCATGACAATCCTTTGTGAGAGGCATTATTTTCATTGTTTTACAAACGAAGAACCTGAGGCTTCGGAAAAGTTAAGTAACTTACCCAAGGGCACCCATCACTTACATGCGGGAAAGATTTCAAAGATCCAGTGTCCAGTGTCATTACTTTCTCCCCTGTATGAGAGCAAATGCATCGAAGAGAATGTTGCTTATACTGTCTAGCTAAAATGAATCATTATTTGTGATTCGTCCTTGGCTTATTTATCATATACTTTATCTATTGCCTCAAAATGCCATCAAATGCAAGACTCACATTATTTTATATATTAAGAAAGAAAAACACTGTCAAACTGTAACACACTGTTTTATCACTTGGAATATTTATTTCCTACCTATTGAAAGGGCTCCTATAGTATTATTTAAATGCTCATTTTGAATCACCTAACACTCTTGCCTACATACAATCAACAATATTAGCAAACTGTGTTGGGTAAGAATTCCTAAAGTTTAACATTCAGAGTATGTTTCTTCTACATTGCTTTTCAATTCATTGTCATCAAGGTCTATGTTTCTCCACACATTTTCCTTTATCCCATCGATGGCCAAAATGTAATTGAAGTCCACTGGTGCTGGGCCGTTAAGCCAGTTTTACAACGATACAGAGTTATTCCTTTGAATTCCATTTGGAACTTGCTCCACTCATTTGATCCATGTCCTTCCCACCTCCTCCTACAATCATTCATATCCTACAGATTAACAGTATCTTTAACTTTTCTCCAACATACTAAATTTTAATTTTGTAAGTTTCAGGGCTGGAGCTTTCGATATTGTCTTAATGACAATTATATCATGACTGCTGCCAGGCAAAGTAAGGGGTCATTGGGCATAACTTGTATCTCAATTACAGAGATGTTAAAATGCGAGATGAAAAAGGCAGGCCTTAGGATTGCTGAAACATGGTAGTTTAATTGAAAAAAGATTTATTTATACATTATGAGCATGTGGAGAAAAATCATTAGAGTAGTCACTAGATTGCCTGGATTTACATCCTCTTTTCAATCACTGCGTGTCCTGTGACAATCTTTCCCTTCTTTTCCTACCTTCTCCCCCTCCTCCCTTTCTACCTTCCTTAACATACTTCTGAGTGTCTATCACGAACCGGACACTACTATAGGTGCTTGGAAGTCATTAGAAAATAAAATAAAGATCACATCTTTACACAGTTTGATTTTAGTCTTAAAGGAAGAGAAGCATTTGGATAATTGTAAGAAAAACAAAGGCTTTTTAGAAGAGTGGACTATCACAAGTAAGGAAATAAAATTGAAATAAAAATGTATTTTTTCCTACTATCAATTTGGACATTCAGAAAGTACTTTCTGAACTACAAATTCTTTATTTACGTATTACATAATAAATTGTGTGTGTGCATCTGTATGTGAGCATTACATTTTAAAATCAAAATGCAGATGGAGCTATCTTCTATAGAATATCATGTATTCTTCAAGGTGAAAAAGAAAAACTTCTGCCTAAAATGATGATCACCGAAATGCAAAAAGGGCAATAGCATGGAAAATGAAATATAAATGAGGTTTATAAAATTATCTTGGTTATATTTCTCTAAGGTGTTGTCTGTAGCACAGATGACCCTCTCATTTAGCACATGAGTTCTTGGTTAACTAAGTTGCCTTTGGAGTTACTTTGCTGTTATTCAGGTGTGTTAATGAATTTTATTTTTTCTCCTTTAAATCCACAGAGAATATATATCATCCCAGAATGCACACTGTCACTTTGAACTTGAAGTGTTTCCCTGGATTTTTCATATAGGACCAAATCTACTATTTTTTACTGAAAATATTTTTTCCTTTGCTTGATATCACAGGCTAAAGAGCATATCATTTCTCAGCAATTTGAATTTAAATGAATCAGTGTGCTAACTTTGATTTGCCTCTGTCCCTTCATAGCCACATACAGCAGTTTGCATTAATCAAATTAATATTAAAGCGATTAGAATTTCTGGCTTCTAAGGGAGGGACATGTCAGTGGTATTAAACATTGCATTTGGAATGATTATCCTTGCATGTTAATCATAAGCTGCCTGAGCTGCAGAGGAAGTTCAAGGAAATGATACTCTAGCCATGTGTTGTTTTAATTTTGAAAAAAAAAAAAAATCCTTTAAAGCATAAATTGCATTATAATGTACTTTCTAATCAGACCATGCATTAATTTAGACTAACAACCTCAACGCCTTTAAGTCCACTATCACTAGCAGTAATTGCAAAGATTGTGTAAGCCTGTTTACTAAGTTACCTATCAGGACACACAGAAGATGAATTTGTTTGCAAAATCCAGTTTCTAAGTGTATACAATAGAAAGCTCATCTCATTAGCTGTAATGGCAATCAGATAATTTGTGTCATCCTCAATTTGGTTTGTGTGTAAGACATGTAAGAGTATAAAAGTGGGAAGAAAGAAAGGTAAGAAAGAAATTACCATTAACATGGTTTTTATTTACAATAGACTGTTTTCTATTTGCAGCCTAATTGATATTATGTATGGACTCCATATTGCAGATGATCATTTTTCCTTTCATTAGCCTAGGTATAAAAAGTGATAATGTGTCAGAATGGGTGATTTTTTTGGTTGCTATATTGTCTACTCAATGACTTTAGCCTAAAGAACCAAGGACCCAAGCAGAAAAGAGCATTGTTTTTAGGTTCCTTGCCCCTTGATGGAAACTTGGGAGAGGTCATAAATTTTGGGCTCACTCAGAAATAATAAATAGTTTTATAGTCACTTGAAATCACAAAACATAATCTCAACTCAATAAGTGTCTTAATTAATATTTAAGATATTAATCAACAATTGAATCTTTATTGTAAGGTTAGCCTTCTCTTTCCCTGTTTTCCTCTAACTAAGGCTTGGATTCAGAAGGGAGGTGGGTCTGTCTTTTTCTCCATTCCCACCCCATCCTTGCTTTGTGGCTGCAGCTTCAAACTTGTCTAGACCTGGAGCATGGGGAAAAAGAAGGGAAAAGAATAGGGAGGTAGAATTTTTCTTGTTTGCCACTGCCTTCCAGGTCTCTGGCTTGGGAGAGTATTTAAAGCTGTCTCATTTAAATATTCAATTTTTCCCCCCAATATAGCATACCAATCTATACAGTTGCAATAGATTAGGATCCAAAGGAAGCAAGTAACTACACTGAATAGGAAGAGATGATGTCACCCCAAATGTCACTGCATTAATCTTAGCTGTACAGGGTCACCTATGTTCACATTGTTGTTAATTGCAGTAGACAAGGATAAAGCAAGGTGAACTCAGATGTATTGAGTACCTACAGTGTAGGAGGTACCACAGTACATTTGCCTATGACAAACCTTGACATTGCCATCTGGCCTGCTGACAGCAGCACAGACCTGACTTCAGCTAAAATGAGAGACACTTCATATATGTGGAGACAATTTTCAGGAATAGCCATGAACAGCTAGGCCAGTGTTTTTATATGGACTAATGTATTAGACTAGACACAAACGCCAAGTCAGCAGCTTTCAGAAAATTTGCTTTCCCAGTGTGGGAAAAGATACGGCTTATAGTTTTCATATTTAAAACACACACACACACACCAAAACAAAACAAAAAACAACCAAAAAATCCATTTCTTTGCTTACTTTCTTCATCTTTGAACCTATCCTGTCTGTTGAATTGGGCTTTCCTGCTCTGCAGTAATATAATCTGCACCCAGTAGTGGGTCCCAGAGTCATTTTCTCTTTAATGTGTTCATTTTATTGGTAGTATTGTGGCCATTTTACACAAAAGAAAACTGGGGCTCAGGGGTTTACATATTGCACTCAAGGCCTCACTGCTAATAAATTGGAATCCATAGCATTCAATTAAACTCTGCTTATTTCTAAAGACCATGATCTTTACGTTAAATCAATAAGTTTATCTGTCCCTCAAGAATGCCCTGTACCATGTGAGAGTACAAAAAACAAGGTACTCTGTTCTCACACCCTTGCCAGCATTACTTCATTCGGGATGTGGAGGATAGCCAGGATCTCCAGAGCTCGAAGGAAAATTTGTGAGGGTGTATGCATGTGTGGATATGTTTAATAACTCTTTCCCCACTATTTGCCATTTAAATAGCCCTATCCATATTAATTCTACCTCCTTTCCCTTAACCTTCCTGCTGAGCACTTATAGGTCTAGAGGACAGGTGCCTGAAATGTGAAAACATACAGGAAAGGTTAATGAAAACAGTGAGAAAACTTTTTTATTCCTCTTAGACCGATGCCTGTAATCTTTTAGATTCATGTCTCCATTTGCTGCCTGGGCACCTGAGTGCTTGCTGATTTGTATGATTGTCCTAATGACAAGTGCCATGAATTACTGAAAACCTAACTAGGCCTTTTGAGCTGAGAATATTTTTTAAGAGACTGACATTTGTTGAGGAATATCTAGACCAGATATAATTTCTAATTTGAGGAAAGATTTTGGCATGTAATTATGTGGACATACAGAGAGAGCAATTATATGAACCTATCTTGAGTGATGAACTTTTGAAATGAAGAAAAAGGACAAATGCAGGCCAGAGCTAGCCAAACACATCCCATGCCCAGTCTGCCAAGAGACTTGTATGTGATTTATATACTTAACAAAGATCTCTAAATAGCTATCTGGCATTACTACAATAGATTCTTATTCATTGATACCAGAGTATATTTAATAGCATATAGAGAGGTTGGTGGTCCTGGATAGTGGATGTTGGTCCCAGAAAGGTTAGGGAAGGGGGAAGCATTTCAAAAGCATGAGGAACTAATCAGTGGGGGTTTAATAAAATGTCTACATTTTTGTGGAGTGGATATTACCCTGACCTAATAAGGCAACCAGGAACTCAGTTGCCCATGAAGAACTGTACTGGTTAGTTACTGTTGTTTAACAACAATCTAAAATTCAGTGGCTTAAAGTAACAATCACTTGTTATTGTAGTCCATGTGTCTGTGGGTCATCTGAGAGACAGCAAATCTGCAATGGGCTCAAGTGATCCTAGCTGGGTTTGCTTCTGTGGCCGTGTGTTGGTTAAGAGCTCTGCTCTAACCTGGGCTTGGCTGAGGTCCCTTACCTGGTGCAGATCTGTTTCATGTGTCTCTCAACCTCCCGTCATTAGCAGCATCGCCTTGGTTTGTCCTTTTCATGACAGTGACAGAAGCACAGAGGGCAAGAAGAAACATTGTAGGCAGCTTGAACTAGCAACTGTCAGTTCCACATGATTTTATTGGGCAAAGCAAATCATACAGTCCAACCTAGTGTTGAGAGGTGGGATAATATGTTCGGACCCTTTTGTGGCAGGAACTGCAAAGTCACATGGTATAGATAAAGGTGAGGGTAAAAAAACTGGGCAACTAATACAACAAATGGACCATGGAAGAAAGAGAACAGGATGCTTTTTGCAAAATCTTTTAACTTTAGGAGGCATCTTCTGGTACTTGCACAGAGGCAGACAGAGGGGAAGGATTTATACTGTGGTAACTTCTTCTAAGAAGAAAATGTGAGTCAGGAACAAAACCAAAGACTGTGTGAACTAATGCTGACAATTTAGTTGCATGCTACATCACACAAAGGTATCTTACAGCAAAAGCTCAGTTAACTGCAATTATAAATACATGTGATTTAAATCAGGAAAGTTAAGCTGATTTGGAGACCCAAATCATAACTGAACAGCTCCCCATACTCATCCAAGTTTCCAAGCCTTGGATACTCCATTCTGGTCTTTAATTTCTAAAATGGAATGCAAACTATTTTGGTAAAGCCCATTTGATTTTTCTCCCAACCACACGACTTTGCCATTGGAACGAAAGCTTGGAAAAATCATTTTAAAGAAGAAATTGAGAAGCTGAGCTCCCATCTTCCATCTATACACACATCCATACACCCTATTTCCAATAGTTAGAGTGGGGAATGATGGGGCCAAATCAACAAAAACTGCCTCCCTGCAGACTCTTTTGGTGCAACGTCAGGAGTCAATCTGGACAATGATGCTGAAGTCACCAATGTAAATTTCACTCCATCTGTGTTACAGAAACCTCATAAAAATATTTCTAAAGCTGTGCAACCCTTTGAATTTAATACTGAAAATGTACATTATTACCATCAGGACAACAAAAAATATGAGTGCTGGGGTGATAACTGCAAAGTACATGTTTAATATTTTAATGACTTTATTATAAAAAGGAAAATTAAACCCACATAAATGGAAGAATAACAAAGCCACTGCAGGCAACCCTTTAACTACAGTTCTCTGATAACAGAGTCATCGGTTAGGACTGTAAGGGAAGATTGATCTATTGTTTATGTGATATTGTTGCCAGTGTAGCCAAAAACCCACTGTCTTTTTAAACAGCTTGTATGCAATTATTGTATATGAAAAATAAAGCTCTTTAAATAATTTTTAAAAAACAACTTATAAGATTACTAATGTAAATGAAGCTACAAATGTTTAAAATAATAGTCTTTCCTTTTGTAAGCAGATTCAACAGTGGCTGTGACTGTCTTTCAATAAAAGACTATTGTAAAGCTTTTGGTGTAGAATTCTAATCCAGCCAAAAGAAAGGAACTTAGTTGTTATTGCCAGCAATGTAGAAGCCCAAAATTTCAGGCTAAACTGAGTTTTCAGTTATGGTTTAACATCCAAGGAATGACTGTAATGCTTTAGATATAAACCTTAGAAATATTCCATTTCCTTAATAAGCCATTCTAGGGAGAGTGCTGTGAATCAATTTTCAATCAGTGACTACATCTTATTTAACTAATAATGTGGTTTCTTTAGTGATGAGAATTCAAAGAATTATACCAGGCTGTCCAAATTTCAACTGCTATTTCTATGGAAGTGCACATCTCAGATGTTATGTGTACAAAGCAGTCAGTTTAAACTGCTAAATTGAAGCTCAATTTATCTTGGCCTACCTGGGAAAGTACAATAAAAAATATATATATTTATGGGAAAGGTTGAGATTTCATTTTGATTATTTAGCTCCCAAATAGTTTAAACTGGGCTGCTGGCGCAGTTTTTTTTTTTTTTTTTTTAATCAAATACTATTCTTTCTGGACACCATAGACTGCTCTCTGATAGTACAAATTTTCTAAAAGAATCTAGTAATTTATTTTGTGCCTCTGTGATATTGAGGCCCTCATCTGTTTCTTGGTAGTATGGAGTTTATACAATTAGGTTTACTCATACAAATTTAATCAAAGCTATTGGGTCTCACGTGCTATTTTACCTGTTTGTTAGACTTATGAAAGCTTTCCATCAAAGTCATGACTATTTCCACCCCTCAGCTGCTTCCTATTTGATAAGTATTTTGTAGTACTTCAAACAGTTGCTTTTCAGATAAGCAAATCCCTGTCTCCTCTTCCTGGAAAATGGGGTAAAATAGCCCACTGTGTGTGTGTGTGTGTATGTGTGTGTGTGTGTGTGTGTGTGTTCATGTGCAGGCACACACATCTATATATGCAATTGAAGATCTTTTCTCTCCCTCAGCTGCTTGACCATTATAAGGTAACATCTTTTGCAGAAATAGCTAATAAAAAAGGACAAGACAGGGCCAGCCCGGTGGTGCACTGGAGAGTGCGCCGCTTGGGAGCGCGGTGGCACTCCCGCTGAGGGTTCGGATCCCATGTGGAGACCGGTTCCCGCTCACTGGCTGAGCGTGGTGCGGGCACAACACCGAGGGTTGCGATCCCGTTGCAGGCCCCCGGTGAGGGCGCAACACCGAGGGTTGCGATACTGTTAACGGTCAGTAAAAAAGACAAAAAAAAAAAAAAAAAAAAAAGGAAAAAAGGACAAGACAAATAACTTAAATAACTTGAGGATGGGATCTGCTTTCAGAGTCATGTGGCCGGATGTTCATTTTCCAATGAATTTCTGTGCATGTGAAAAGCATTTATAAGGAAAAATAGGAGAGGGAGAATTTCGGAAAGAAAAAGAAACTGGATTAGAATGAGAATGTTGAATAGGTGAAGACAAGGGTGCTGGGGAAAACTGAGCTACAGTTTTCTGATGGTTATGCTGGTTGTGAAGCCAAATGTACTGCACTGATTTTTTTTAATAGTATAGTTAGTTCCATTTGATTTTTTAGACATAAGATAAAAAGCAACAAGCATTTATAAAATAACATTGTTTTCAAAGCAGTTTTCATATATTCATACTTATTATTCATATTACCTTGAATGTGAATGCCATTAGTTACTAAAGGAATGAGTAGGTTATTCAACACTAATCTTTTTGCTAGTCTTCATAAGCTCAGATAGATACATATTCTTATAACAGGGATGATAAAGAATATAGTGAACAGAGGCTGGACTTTGGTATCTTAGGCACGGGTCCTGGCACAACCACCTCCTGTATCCATGATTGCAGACAGTTATTTGCATTGCCTTTATCTGTAAAATGGGAATAGCACCTCCTCTACAGAGGTTTGAAAGAAATTCAATGAAACAGTGTAAATAATACATTAATATAGTGTCTGCGTCATAATAGGCACTTAGTATATGATAGCAATACATGTGTGTTTAAAAATATGATGTGGAATATATATATATATATATATATATATTACAGTATATGATAGCAATACATGTGTGTTTAAAAATATGATGTGGAATATATATATATATATATTACATATATATATATTACATATATATATATATTACATATATATATACTTTGAATAAAATATCCAGCACATTTAATTCAAATATAGTTGAAAAAAGTATGCAATGTTGGCTTATTATATGATTTAAAAATCTTGGGATAAATATCAGTGGTATAACCAGTTTATGTGTCAATTAATATTTTCCCATTTTACATATTATGAAAAGGAGTATTCCTTTAGGGAAGTATAGATTAGGGCAAGGAATCAGATCTGATTTAATACCCAACTTACCTACTAAGTGCCTTTAGAGGTTATGGAACTTCTCTAAACTTCAGGTTTTCAGCTGTTCAATGGGGGATATTTAATACTATTCATAGCTGTTAAGGATTAAATTAGATAACGTATAAATGGCTCTAGCTTATAATAGGCTCAATAAATATTAATTTTCTTCTCTGATATACATAACCAGCTTTACCACATTTTGAAGGGAACACATTTCTTTGGAAGTTCATGCCTAGGTATTTCCAAATGGTAATCTGAATGATGTGCTACTGGCAGAAGTGAAAAAATATATAAGTGTCCTCTAAATTAAGCTCATAGGAAAGTCACATTGGACACCTACAAAATGTATGATTCTATTATTGAAGACAGACACATTATAGAACCAATCACTGGTAAAATCTGGGGACAAGCTAAGGTAGCCCACCCAACATATAGGAAAGCATGAACGTTTTTAATTTTTCTGCCCTACCTTTCTAGAGAGATGGAGAGTCATGATGAGTTTTCCATTTTTTAAATAAAGATACTTTCTACACATGAACCTCCTATTTTAGATAAGAGACAGACAGCCGTGAGAGATATGTGAAGACGTATTTCAGTTTTATTATCTTTTAGGCATAGACGGGTATGTTAATCCATTTCCACATACAATTTCTATAATCACGTAGAGGGAGTGACACTTGAACTGGCAAAACCTGTCTCCTGTTGCCAAAGAGTGAAACGGGAGAGAAGTTGAGGGTTGTGAACGATCTTCCTTCCCGGCATCACTGTGCATGTGGCTGCTGTTAAACAAGCAATCTTCCCTCTTTATCCAAGCAGTGATTCAATGGTAATAATGTTGTCCCCTTTTTCTGACAAACTTTCTGCTTTTGGTCCAGATCTTTGAGTTTTCCATGTTCTGCTCTCTAGTTTCTGACAGCTGTTTTTGGACTTAGTTAACCATTGCAAGTGGAAGCCAAGAAATAATTGTAGTATAACCATTTTTTTCCATTGTCATGTTACTTCTTCCTGAAAATATATCTTAGGAGTTAGACTTTAAACCTTTGATCTCCCACACCAAAAGAAAAAAAGAAAAAATATTTATATGGAAGTAATTTCATTTTAGTGTTCATGGTTTATTGTGGAAAGTGGGTGTTTAAACCTTTAGAATTTCTTTAACAAAATTCTAAAGAGAAAAGAAAAAAAAGGAATCACAGTATTTACAGAGATAACAGAATGGCTTAGCCATGCAAAACATATGACTTTGGTTTTTCCCCTTTCACTTTGGTTTAAATATTGAGATTCAATCTTTTATTTTCCTGCCAAATAAAACTTCAATAAGTCAAAGTTTAGAGGCAAAATAACATATTTTCTTTTTTCCCATATTTTATACAGCATTGAGTCTAAGAATGTTTTAGGTATTTAATCCATACCAATGCACTACAGGAAGCTTTTATTAAACTGAGTCACTATTGCTCAGACAGTAAGTGGTTTACAAATGTACAATAACATATGTTTCTAAATAATGCAGAAGTGGCAAAATATTGTTCCTAATCTCCATCTGACTTTATTTTTCATTGCCTTCATAATTTTTTATTCCATGAGTCTAAAAAACAAATACCATTTTCCTTTCTTTCTCAAAGAACATAGTTCTTTGTATTGAAATCTGATGCTCTCTCTCTCTCTTTAAAAAAGTTATGTTAAACCCTGGGACAGAAATGGCTGTGCAGTATTCTCCCAGAAACCAAGCTTCTGCTTGAAAGAGCAAAGTTTAAAAGTCTAGTTACAAGTAGCTTTTGGCCCATATCCAGTCTACTTCAAAAAATTTCCATTTATGCTACCACCCTAAAAAGTTCCTCAAGCATAAAACACGTTTTATAAAGTTACAAATTTGAATGTAACTAAAGATACATAGACATTATATTATTACACTTTCATGTACTGCTTGATAAATTATGTACCAGTTAAAAACACTAAATTATCTCAAGGTGCATTCAATATCGGTAGTGTAGTTAACAAAAACACACACGAAAAAAATATATATTCTATATTCTGTGGAAAATAACACAGCTTTGATAATGACCACTGTTAAAAATCTCCAATTCTGACTGATATCTTTCTAAAACGAAATAGGTATAATTTTAAGGCAGTGGATAACCCAAAGGATTTAACACCAATTTTTAATTACAGTGATTTACATTGTGATGTATGGAAATGGGAATGTTACCCATGATTTTTCCAAACTGTCTCTCATACACTGGTTTTTTTTTTTATTTTTACAGATAATAATTTACTAGCAGTTGTCTTTAAAGGTAAGTGCTACCCAAATTCTGTGTTATGTCTTTTTCAGAATAGGCAAAATTGTCAGTTTGGGAGTACCAGTATGTACGTGTGTCCATATGCATCCGTGATTTACTTCTGAGAGTCAGCTGGTGGCACATATACAGAATCAACTCATATGATGCTTAGAAGTCTGACTCTGCCTCCCCCTCCCTCGTGATAAAAAAATCACAGTTTTTGAATAGGGCAATGTGTGTGTCCCCAATTTTCACAAGCTGCCACCTTTGGGTTTTAGGTGCTTGTGAGAAAGTTTGGGGCATTACTGATAGCAATCAGAATCAGAAATGTACCTGCTCAGATTATCCATATAAACAATTGAAATAAAAACATTACATTATACATCAGATTAACAGCAACTCCCAGAACAAAGCTTACAGTGTATAAAAATAGCTACGTAAAAAATTTACATAAAAGGCAAACCAAAAAGAAATCCTCAGTGCAGACATTTACAGTGAAATAAAAACATTACATTATACATCAGATTAACAGCAACTCCCAGAACAAAGCTTACAGTTTATAAAAATAGCTACGTAAAAAATTTACATAAAAGGCAAACCAAAAAGAAATCCTCAGTGCAGACATTTACAGAAAAAAAAAAAATCTAATCAAACACAACATATGACCTATTATCATGGCTGCCAAAATGTGTCGTTATTGTTTGTAATTTCATTTCAGTGTTTTACTTGAGATAATTCTCTAAAATCCTGTGACAGCTTGGTAGAATGAACTGCTTAATACTTGAACCATGAATTGCTGTCAATGTCTCTGTTTATGTCTTAAATACAGTCCACATTCATGCTTCGATTGGTCTATATTTTTTCTCTGAAATATTAAAAGAATCATAATTTAGATAAGTTACCATAGCAATCATTTTCTTACCATCAACAGATGCTTTGTACTAAAAGTGAAAGGAATTACTTCATAAGAGAAGACTTTTATAAAACTCCAGTGTCCCGTCTGTAATCCCAGGCATTACTGAATCTTTTCTACAAATAATTTTTTGGAATTGTTGAGAGTTTTATATTTTTGTAAAATTATGCTTAATTAATACTAAGATTATAAGGTTTTCAGGAAAATACTTATTTCCATGTCTCTTCAGGTTGAAAAATACGCTCATCCCTTCAAATCATACTCTATTTTATAGTGGGATTTGTCTTCAAGTTTAATTTTCCTTTAAGAATTTGCTCTACCCAATTTTGAAGAAAACAGAAGATAAAAAGGTAAAATCTATGCTTACAGATGATTGAGGGAGGGGGGCACCTTATAGAAATGAGTAAAAAAGTTATGTGGCAATTCTTCATGCTTGGCCTCCCGTGAAAGGCAGGCCCTCTTTCCTCCAATCAGTTTGAGATCCTCGTTTTTAGATTTAAAAAATAGGTCTTATTTCAATTATTCTATTTTCCTACCATGTGTGCTTCCTTTCAAATACAATTCTTTTCCATGCTCCCTCTCCTTACTATGGAATTAACTTGGATGATACATTCAAATTGTGACTTGTGGTTTATCTGTAATGAACCCAAGGTTTACTGTGGTTGTTGGAACTTTTTATATTATATTGGTAAGCTATGGTAACAGTCATTATCAAGGACACACAAAATAATTAGCCCAAATTGCTCCTCTGTTTGGTTGGCTCCAAGGAGTGCAAATAAAAAGAAAAAGCTCAATTTGTGAGTGGCAATACCACGGAAACATACCTTTTGAGACTGTCTTAAAAATCACATCCATATATCTTCTCTATGTAAATATATGCAATATATGTAATACTGACATATATATCATACACACATACATATGTGCATACATATATAAATGCATACATACAGGGTAGTTCAAAGAGTTCACGGAAGAATGGAATTGAAAGATCACACAAATATTTACATGAACTCTGTGAAGACCCCTTGTACATATACATACACTACCTAGAAAAGCATGTGTGTGTGTGTGCGTGTGTGTGTATACACACATATGTGAATTTGTTAGTGTTTTTATTAAAATAATTCAGGAGATGGCTGTATAAATACTTCCACATATATTAAATCCTTAGATTAAAATTTTTATATTTTAAATCATTCTCATAATTATACTTTAAAATAAATTTAAAGTATTAGAATCTGCTATTATCAAACCTGAATACCAATTTGTATAATAATTAGCTTCTGTGCACTGAGCAACATTTTTGACATTAGAATA
>NW_007728568.1:294371-294954 GCF_000696425.1 Galeopterus variegatus
GTTGTATTGAATAAATCAAAAGCAAGATTATAAAAACACCCAAGTGTGTGACAGAACATTGGCAGGAGAAGCTACAGCTGCCCTAACATGACTTGTTCTTAAATTGTGGTCCCAAAGCCAGCAGTATCAGCATCCCCTGGGAACTTGACAGAAATGCATATTTTCAGGCCCCTCACAAGAACTACAGAAACAAACTCTGGGGATGGGGCCTGTAATCTAATTTGAGCATTTTCTATTGATCTGTACTCCAGTTTACCTCTCTTGTGTTCTGCTGTAGTCAATCCACTGGAAACTTAGTTTTTAATATTATATCTTTCAGTTCCAAAATGTCAATTTGATTTAAAAATCTTTTAATTTTTAAAATTTTATTATTTATTTATTTTTTAATTTTAACTTTTCAATATACGTTGTACTTGATTTTCATGTCCCTTTACTGGTTCTTTCCCCCCTCCCTGTCTACTCTTACCCCCCACTACATCATATCTGTTAAATTATCTTAACAAGTTCAAGGAATTGTTCTGTAAAAATCTTTTAAAATACATTTCAACTCTCTGTTCCATTAATTTCTTTGACCATCTTTTTT
>NW_007728569.1:0-2833 GCF_000696425.1 Galeopterus variegatus
CTACAGCCAACATGAGGGGGTGTGGTAGGCAGAACAATGGTCCTCCTAACATGTCCCAATCCCCAGAAACTGTCAGTGTCACCTTATACAACAAAAGAGACTTTGCAGACGTGATTAAGTTAAGGATCTTGAGATGGAGAGATCATGCCGGACTATCTGGATGGACCCAGTGCAATCCTTATAAGAGGGAAGCAGAGTCAGAGAAAGTGATATGAGGGTAGACGCAGAGGAAAGAGAGAGAGAAGCAGAGAAAAGGGAGGGAGAGGAAGAAATAAAGGGAGATTGGAAGAGGCCACACGACTGGCCTTGACGATGGGGAAGGGGCCAACGAGCCAAGGAACGCAGGAGGCCTTAGAAGCTGGAAAAGGCCAGGAACGATATCCTCCCCCAGAGCCTCCAGAAGGCTCTGCCAACCCATCTTAAATTCTCACCTCCGGAACCATAAGAGAGCAAATCTGTGTTGTTTTATAAGCCACTAAGTTGGTATAATTTGTTACCGTAGCAGTAGGAAAACAACACAGGAGAGAGGGTGAGCTAATGCTTGACAAAGTTCTGGAACGAAGTTTGCCTTCACCCTCTCTGGCCTCTCTGTCTCTCCGCTTTAATTCGATCTGACAATCAGTCACTGAGCACGTGCTAAATCCTACACACGCAGTTCCTGCCTAGTGCTTTCCGTCCACACCAGTGCCGTCAACCCAGCTTTCAGAAGGAAGCCTCCCCCAGGCACCTGTATCTCAGGGGATTATTCTCACTACGCAGTAGGAATCCACGTGGGCCCTTTCTCAAGGGCATTTGCAATTTTTGAAATGACATTTGATTAGTCCTTCAGTTATGAAAGGAACACGTGCTCACTCTCAAATACTTCGAAACTATAAAAAAGTATAAAGAAAAACATTAGAAGGGTCAATAATCTCAGATTGGTCATGTGATATGAGGGTAGACGCAGAGGAAAGAGAGAGAGAAGCAGAGAAAAGGGAGGGAGAGGAAGAAATAAAGGGAGATTGGAAGAGGCCACACGACTGGCCTTGACGATGGGGAAGGGGCCAACGAGCCAAGGAACGCAGGAGGCCTTAGAAGCTGGAAAAGGCCAGGAACGATATCCTCCCCCAGAGCCTCCAGAAGGCTCTGCCAACCCATCTTAAATTCTCACCTCCGGAACCATAAGAGAGCAAATCTGTGTTGTTTTATAAGCCACTAAGTTGGTATAATTTGTTACCGTAGCAGTAGGAAAACAACACAGGAGAGAGGGTGAGCTAATGCTTGACAAAGTTCTGGAACGCAGTTTGCCTTCACCCTCTCTGGCCTCTCTGTCTCTCCGCTTTAATTCGATCTAACAATCAGTCACTGAGCACGTGCTAAATCCTACACACGCAGTTCCTGCCTAGTGCTTTCCGTCCACACCAGTGCCGTCAACCCAGCTTTCAGAAGGAAGCCTCCCCCAGGCACCTGTATCTCAGGGGATTATTCTCACTACGCAGTAGGAATCCACGTGGGCCCTTTCTCAAGGGCATTTGCAATTTTCGAAATGACATTTGATTAGTCCTTCAGTTATGAAAGGAACATGTGCTCACTCTCAAATTCTTCGAAACTATAAAAAAGTATAAAGAAAAACATTAGAAGGGTCAATAATCTCAGATTGGTCATTCTCTGCATGTTGATGCATTTCCTTCTAGACTTTTTTCTGAACAAGTCTCACAAACACCCCCGGGTCTCCCTTTTGTGTGGGTACTCAGGAGGCACCGGTAGCATTTGTCCCCCTGTTCTGGCTCACAGGCCCCCGTCCTCCCCTGACTAATTTGGGCGTCCTCAGGGGCTCTTGTGCATGGGGAGAACCAGCGCTTTCACTCCGGCCACCTCGTGATGACTAGGGCAGGAGGGACTCTGCTTGGTCCTGCAGCCACTCCATCCATCCCAGAGGACATCGCCTCCCTCACCAAGGAGCCCCTAAAGCAGCCCAAGCACTGCAAGGGCCACATGTCATGGTGTTCTTGTTGGGCCGTCCTTGGCCATGGCCCTGTTCCACACACTTTGAGGAAAGAGAGGAGTGTCCTTTTTCCCAATTTCTTTTGAATTTGTTCTGTGTCCTTCGAGAAATAGCCCCCTAAGTTTTAGTCTGCACCCCCCCTCCCCAAATCCCCTCCTCATAGGCCTCCCAATTATACAGGCAAAGAGGTACATGGGGGACGGGGGAGGACGGCAGGGACATCACTAGCTCCACACCCAACCTTTTCTTCTTTGTTTTTTTCCTTTTTATCTTTTTTACTGACCGGCAACAGGATCACAACCCTCGGTGTTGCGCCCGCACTGGGGACTGGCAACGGGATCACAACCCTCGGTGTTGCCCCCGCACCGCGCTCAACCAGTGAGCGGGAACCGGTCTCCACATGGGATCCGAACCCTCGGCGGGAGCACCACCCGGCACACTCTCCAGTGCGCCACTGGGCCGGCCCAACCTTTTCTTCTTTTAAATTTTATTTTATTTTATTATTTTTTTTTTTCCTTTTTTTTTTGTCTTTTTTCGTGTCCGGCAACAGATCGCAACCCTCAGTGTTGCGCCCGTACCAGACCGGGACCGGCAACGGGATCGCAACCTCGGTGCCGCGCCCGCCCCTCGCTCAGCCAGTGAGCGGGAACCGGTCTGTATGCAGGACCCGAACCCTCAACGGGAGGGCCGCCGCACTCCCAAGTGGCGCACTGTAGCAGTGCGCCACCGGGCCGGCCCTTAAATTTTATTTTTAATTGACAAATAATGATTGTCCATATTATGGAGTGCAATGAGATGTTCTGATATATGTATACATTATGCTGTGATTTAATCAAACTGATTAATATA
>NW_007728569.1:6384-6820 GCF_000696425.1 Galeopterus variegatus
TGGCACTCATTGCCAGCTTTCAGGCAAGAAAATGTGCATTCCTTCCAGAAATTCAGGGAAAGCCTTTGTCTCTATAAAACAAAGTCCAAAGCGATTGAGCAACTGGACAATGTTCAAGTTGCTGGTGTTCAGCAGATTACATGGGCTCTTCTCACATCTGCCTCTTCATTAAGATGTGTAAAAATATTATTACGCAGTTCTAAACTTGGAAACCCACTTTATCATATGCACCAGGAATTCAGCAGGAATTTTTATATCATATTCGAGAATATAAAGCAGTACCAGGACACTGCTCTTTCTAGCATAACTGTGAAACTGCTGAATACATGAAATCAGACTACCAAAGGATCGGTTTGTTTCATTCAATACAAATTCAGTGAACACTGAGTCTGCGTGAGACCCTGCGCCAGACCCAGGCAATGCAGTAGAGAAAACC
>NW_007728569.1:8259-30920 GCF_000696425.1 Galeopterus variegatus
ACAGGACCCAGAAAAATAGTGCCATGAAGCATAACACAACACATCAGCCATTGTCACCACTCTACAACAATAAACTAGTACTGAATGTAACCCACACATTGTCTGGGCCCTCCAGCCCTGGGAGATCTGGCTGAACCCCAGTTCCACAGCCTGTGCTTTTCTCTCCTCTGTGCTCCTGTGACTGCATGGGCTGGCGCTAGTGGACACTAAGACGTGGAATTCCGCCTCTTTGGGAGTTTCCACAGGAAATGCGTTCACATCAAGTGTTTTGTGACTTTTGTTAAACTGTACTGAAGATTGTTTGTGAAAAAACAGTCTTATCACACGACGCAAATAAAAACTCGCACCATCTCCCTTGTTTGGATAGTGCTTTCTTCTTCTGTCTTCTCTCTTGCCCCCTTCTGACTGGCACAGCCACCGTATTCCCCACTGGACTCTAGCCCATAGTTAAGTCTATCTTCAGTCCCTCAGTCAATGTGTTAGTGACATTCCTCTGAACAAATACAGAGCTCTCTCAGTAAGGACTTTTGGTAATTTCTGACCGTGTCCCTCCCACGTCACGAAGTACTCACTGGCGTTTACTGTCTACCTCCTCCAGCCTCCAGTCCTCCAGGACTCTTCTATAGATATGAGCATAAACAAAATCAGGATAATTGTTGAGAAATAATTAGTATTTTCACATTTACCTGGTCAGGGCTGTCTGAGCAAAAAGTGCTGGCAACCTGTGTTATAGGATGTTGGAAAAGTGATGAGCCTCGCGTGCTAAAGAGAGTAACTTCTGGAGAGGTTGACAGCGTGATATGGGTTGAAACTGTCCCCCAAAGTTTCATGTAATAGAAACATAATCCCCACTGTGACAGTGTTAAGAGGGTGGGAAATTCTCTTTTGGCGATTGAACGTTGGGGCCTTTAAGAGGTGATTAGATTGTGTATTAGTCCATCTCTGTGTTGCATGTAACAAAATACCTGGAACTGGGTAATTTGTAAGAAAACCAGTGCATTGCTTACAGTTTTCAAGGCTGGGAAGTCCACAGTCCAGGGAATACATCTGGTAAAGGCCGAGGGGGTAGTGACAGTGACACAGGGGTCTCACAGGGCAGAAGGGCAGAGAAGAAAGAGCTCCTCATGCGCTCTCCTTCTAAAGCTCTCAGAACCTCGCCACGACCACCACTGAACCATCAAGTGGCCTCATCTACTTACTTGCGCACGGTCCTTACAATCCAGTCACCTCTTCAAGGCTCCACCTTTCAGTTATCATAATAGGATTTCCCACCCTCTTAACACTGTCTTGTTGGGGGCTAAGCTTCTAGTACACAGACGTTGGGGGACACAAATTCAGTTCACAGCAGATTGTGAGGACTGTATCCTTGTGCACAGATTGATCCATTTATGGAATAATGTGCATAATTCCGACGGCTTTACAAGGAGAGCGGGTGAGAAGTTCAGCTCACTCTCTCTTGCTCAAGCCATTTGCCGTGTGACACCCTGCCTTGCTGTGCAGAGTCACCACCCACCAACAAGGCCCTCACCGGTTTATACCCTGGACTTTGGAATTCCCATCCTCCAAAACTGTAAGAAATAAATTTTATTTCTTTATAAATTACCCGGTTTCAGGTATTCTGTTATAAGAAACAGAGACAGACTAATACACAGCTCATCTCCCCTGGAGACAGATGTTTACATCCCAAAGACTGATGGACCCAGAGACCTTCTCCTCCTGTCCCCAGAGAGCAGCAGTTTACATTCCAGAGCAAAAGCGCTCTCTGTCTGGGGTGGGAGGAGGAAGACCAGCTGTGCCAGCTCCTAGATAAGCCCCAAGATTCACAATCTCAGAGTTCCTCTCCTGTGGCCCAAACTCCTGCACATCTGGATTTTACTGCACCATCCTGTGGGGGATGGAGGCATAGGGGACAGGCATGATAGTGGCCATGTGAGTGATTAAAAGTCTGTCTCTGATCTAGAAACCTCATGTTTGTCCAAAAGAGCTTCACCCTTAGGAAAAATAAATAAATACAGATATAAAAACGCAACAGTGATGATATAAGGCGACATGGAATGAGGACCCATTTTTTGCAGTTTGACTGAGGATGGATTTCTCAGTATGAACTTCATTATTTCTTATATAAATATCCTGGAGTGAGGTAGCAAAATGGAATGAGAAAGAAGAAATTATTAAAATATCTGTGAATATGTTACAAGGCAGTGTGTCGTGTATTTCATCAACTCTAGGATATCAGTAATTATCAGGTGCACCGTAATTTTGTGCCATTAACAAAGAAAGAAAAGGGCTGCCCACTAAAGTGTGATACGGAAACTTGTAGTACCTTAGAATTTTAATTTTATTGAAGAAACTCTTCTAAACTTATTTAGATATAGACGCTTATCATGTGCATGATGTAATTTAGTCAAGGCATTCCTAACGCTTTCCCTCATTTAGAGTCTGACACAGGTTTCTTTTCAACCTAGTGTATGTTGCTGATACAGCATTTTCTTAATGTCTGAATTTTACTCCAGTTTTGCAGATTTTAATACTGGCTCTTTCTCAGTCTTGCCAGAAGGTGTCAATGGAAGGTTTTCAGGCAACAACCAGGGCTCATGTTTCTTTTTAAAAACATCTTCAAATGGGCCGAGCCCGTGGCGCACTCAGGAGAGTGTGGTGCTGGGAGCGCAGCAGCGCTCCTGCTGTGGGTTCGGATCCTATATAGGGATGGCTGGTGCACTCACTGGCTGAGCACGGTGCGGCCGGTTACAAAAAGGACAAAAAAAAAAGATTAAAAACATCTTCAAATGGACTGTCAACTGAAAACTGAGGAGTTGCAGTTGTACAAACAGTTACACAAATAGTTATGATTGCACCTCACAAATGTGCACCCAGTGACAGTGACATCCTGATTGTTGCTGGGCCAGCAGGGATTGTAGGAAGCCATTTACTGTAGTATGAATCCCAATTCTGAACATATTAAAATGTGGAAAAATGTGCACCTTTTTTTTTTTTTTTGTCTTTTGTCTTTTTCCGTGTCCGGCAACGGATCGCAACCCTCAGTGTTGCCCCCGTACTGGACCGGGGACCAGCAACAGGACCGCAACCCTCGGTGTTGCTCCCGCGCCTCGCCCAGCCAGCGAGCGGGAACCGGTCCGTATGTGGGATCCGAACCCTCGGCGGGAGCGCCGCCGCGCTTCCCAAGCGGTGCACTTATCCAGTGCGCCACCAGGCCGGCCCCAAAATGTGCACCTTTGAATCAACTAAACATGGTATAGGAGGTAGTCTTGTTGACCATAAAAGGGGGGAGGGGAGAAGGCAGAAGCATCAATTGACTGACACGATTTTAATAAAAATTTAATGAGAAACTTGCGTATTAATTACCACTGGTTATCACAATAAAAATGTTTGAGGTGACTTGAGCCAATTTCCGAATTTTCCTTTTTCACAGAATTTCCAATAAATGATTAATGACCAAAAAAACACAGACATGCAAAAAATATATGGGCTGGAAAACAGGAAATTGTACGTAGGCATGGACCTAGAGACCTCTTCTCAACTTTGAGGACTTGATGTGAATTACAGTACAGGATAGAGGTAGGCTGAGGATATCCCAGCTGTTCTGATTCTGAGAGTGAAGCTCTTCTGGACAGTACGTGGACAGAACACCTTCAAATCTCCAAATGCAGAGTGGGAGGGGCTGACCATAAGGGCAAGGTGGTGGCCAATCAGGAGGGAACAGACCTACTGATCACAGCAAGGGCTCCAGTGTCCCCGCACCAAGCAAGCTCGTGTTGGCTTCTAGCCATCCTCCCCTGTGCATATGTGGGGATTCCCATTGAAAGGACCCTGCACCCCACAGAGGGAAAAGCCCAGCACTATTTTTCATGGCCAACAGCCTGACACACTGGCTCCATGTGTTGAAAGAAAAACCCACGTCTGATTTGCTCATGAAAAGGGTCTTGTTTATCCCCAGAACCAAGTTAGTAACTGGCACAGAGCAGGTACTTGGGGGGTTGTTTAATTCGTTTATTTCACACATATTTCTTGAGAGCCCAGTAAGGGACAAACAGTGGTTGAATTGCTGAGAATACAGCAGTGAGCCCCAATGTCAGTCCCTCCTAATGGGGTTTGCATTCTAATAGAGGCCAAAAACCAATAAAAACGTCCCAAGTCAGGTGGTGATGAGTACCAGGAAGTACAGGAAAGCAGGAAAGGAAGGGGCTTGTGTTGAAAAGGGGGCATAGCTGTTATTTAAATAGAATGGCCAGGGATAGGGCTCGCACAAGCTGCTGTGGCAGTGGAGGCTTGAATGGGTCATGTGGACGCCTTCGGGAACAGCATTGTAGAAAAAGGAAGGACAGTAAGGGTCCGCCATGCCTCTGAAAAAAATAAACACATGGACACACATGTGTGGGACTAACCTCCAGATTCATCCAAACCCAAACTCCCTGACATTTACTTTACCTGAGACTACAGATTTGAACATAGAATCTCCGAAAGAGATGTCCTCAAGTTTCTATCCTGGGCAAACACTGGCCTCGCTGGGTAAGAATGTAAAGGGGAGGAAGTCACCAGATGTAATTAAATATGGTATATGAGACAAAGGATCATCTTTTATGGTAAAAAAATAAATAAAAAGGCAAAGGAGTTCAAGAGAAGGGTGCAATTCTGATGAATTATAACAAATGTCCCCTAGGAAGTGGACTTGCTCCAAGGGGCAGGGGAGAATTATCTCCAAAGTGTTTTTTTAATATGCAACTTTTACTCTCATCACAATTGAAGAGTCAAGACAGTTCTGAAAAGAGAACATCATCTTGAGGTAAATAAAAATTACTTTCAGTGGAAAAGCTATTACCAAATTTTAAAACACAATAAGAGTTTAACAAGGTGTCCAATTACATAAATCTATAAAAATCAATAGCTTTGTTTTACCCAATAATAACCTGGCAGAAAATGTAATGGGAGGAAAATTCCATATACAATCATAACAATAAATATGAAATACGCAAGAACAATCCTCATGAGATATGTTGAAGTCCTAGATGGACACTTTAAAATCTATTTGCAGAGAGAGAGAAGACATATCATGTTCCTTAAAGGAACAATTGATAATGTAGTTTTCATTTTCCCTGTTTCTCATTACACTTACATTAATTTGCTCTGGTGTCTGTATTCCCCACAATGCTCTAAATTCAATGACCTGATAGCAAAGACTCTGTGCCATTTTTTTTGCAGTGTTCTCATGCATATGCAAGTTCCTGACACACAGCAGGTAGGTGCTCAATAAACATTGGTTGGATTAATGAGTGAAGATGGAGATGACCACAAATCTAATCTGTTTTAAAGGAACCTCCTGAGAATCCAAGCTTGAGCCCTAGAATCAAAAAAAAATGGTTTTGAACCACTGTGGCACAGTTCTAAGACAGTCAGGAATTTAATTCTCCCAACATAGTATTCCTGGAACCTCAAGGAAGCGTATAAATATTAACACACTTAGGCACAGTTCCTGGTCTTGGGTAAAAGAGGAAAAGGATGCTTCTGAGAAAACGTGCTGTTCGTGTGCAGCAGCACACAGCACAGCAGAGGGCCACCCTCTGACTTTTCCTAGCAGCGTTGGGGGACACTGAGGCTCCTTGAAATGTTCCGGAGACCTCCTTGGGAAACACACTTCCAGGACTTCCAGTGTTGATACATTGACAATGTAATGGAAGGAAACACTTGTTATTTGAAACCAAATGTAACCTGGTAACCGCAGCCCTTTCTGCCTTCTTAGAAGGTGGGAATCAGAGAACAGAATCCACATGGCTGTGGAACTAAATCCCTGTTCCACTCTTTCCTCTTGGCATTAGTAAGGAAGGGAGGAGGAGCTGCCCCTTGAAAGAAAGTGAGCCGAGATGCCGGGTACCGTTCAAGCTTTATTAAAGAAAGAAATCTGCTGGGCTGCCCTGAAAATGGGGGACAGCCCAGGGCTGCCCTGAAAAGCGGACAGCACCAGGTGTGGGGGTGGTAGAGCTTATAGTGGTTTGTTGGTGCCAAGAGCTGGGTGATGTAATTCCGGGGTGAGAATTGAGTTAGGTCATGGGAATGGAGAGTTCTGTGCATGTGGAAACACCTAAAGTTTCATTTTCTCCAAAACCATAAGGCTTCTTGTAAAAGAGACTGGGGAGGGGAGGAGTGGACAGTGCCATTTTGTACTTGGGCTTCTCTAAGATGGCTCTGGTTATGTTGCAGATCTATTACCCCTGAAATAGATGCCCCAGTCTTAGCAGGGGACACTGGTGAGTCTTTGGTCTGCAAAGAGAGGCCCAGAACATAGTATTAACCATCCAACAAGTGAAAGGATTTGCTGTGAAGAGGGAGCCGGTCTGAGCAGACTAGATGACAAGACCCTAGAGCCAAGTTGGTGAGAACTGTCAAGGGATTTTAGGAACCAGTAGTCCCTGTGCTCAGTTGTCAGGCACATAAACAGATGGTCGCATAAATCAAGGAAAAGGAGCTGGGTTTTACGTGTAGATCTGCACAAAGGATAGGAAGCAGCTGTGGAGAGGAAGAGCCCAGGGAGCTTTTTAGTTCTGCCAAAAGCCGAACACTGTGCAGAAATGACAAGAAGACTGTGGGAGGGGGCTGGAGATGGCACGTGGATTACTTGGTAAAACTTGCAAGGATGTTCCAAGAAAGCTAACCTGATCCAAGGCTACCCTAAGGGCAGATCACCATTAGCCCTGCAGAAGTAGACAGTCTTGCCCCACCCAGACCACCCTCACAGCCAAGACGTCTGCAGTCTAGAGCCTGTCCATAAGTTAGAGAGAGAAGCAGGAGTGGAAACACAGCAGGTGAAAGCTGATGGAAAGAATGTGGCATGTTTGGGCTAAAAAGAGAAGGCCTGGAAGGGACGAGATGGTCCTCTCCAAAACATGGATGGGACTGTGTTTATTACTTGTTATGACTGGGGTTAAAAGATAAAAGTGGCAGGAGAAATACCTTGGCTCACCCACGCCAGCTCCTATTCCCCGGAGTGGCCACCCAGGTGCAGCTGCATCACCTAGGACCAGGAGCAGGGAACCTGAAGCCTCTGATTGTGAAGAGAAGTTTTCATGGTCATGGGCAGCACTACAGCACCTTGGCCTGGGCCTGAAAAAGAAGCAGACCTGGTGTGAGGGTTCCGAAATGACATGAGCACACCAATTAGAAACCACTGCTTTGAACTTTCTGTGCTGCTAACGCCCTTGGCCTTATTTCGCTCTTTTCCTGCACCTTCCCCCAGCCTCACCTCACCTGCTGGGCTCTATAACTTTTAAGGATCATGCTTCAGGGTGACACTGGCTCCCAAAGACCCAAGGCAAGGAAGAATTAAACAGCCAAATAGGATCTGCAAGTACCAAAGAGCAGGCTGATGGACAATGTCTATAATGCCGCCATATGCAATTTTCTGGAACTTTAGATACAATAGAACAGGGAAAATGTGGTTTATGTAGCTAAGCATTGCTTTGACGGGTATAACAAGAATATTGACTTAAAATTTACTGGCTCGTATTTAGAGAAATTCTATAGCAAAAGTGTCTCATCAACACGAGACTGACTTGAGGCTCTTTTAACATGATTGAGTTAAAAGATTCCAAAAGAAAAGACATGAACAATGTAATTTGCTATTATTGCTCCTACTATTATACTTAAAGTGACATGTTTATTTCTATTTTAATAGAAGTTAGAAGCTAAAAGTCTCTCAAGCACAAAACAGCTGGGTTTAGAGAGTTTGATTAATTAAGCAAGCAAATGTTTCACAAAAACACTACCATTTGGCTAGAAGATAGTCGCTGCTCAGGAGAGGGCTGAGACTGTAATAACGAAAAATACCGTTTCATTAAAAACACGACGCGTTGGTGGAGAACAGATTGAAGCCCATAATCAAATTTGTCATCTTAGGGCCGGCCCGGTGGCGCACTGCTACAGTGCACCGCTTGGGAGCGCGGTGGTGCTCCCGCCGAGGGTTCGGATCCCACATACAGACCGGTTCCCGCTCACTGGCTGAGCGAGGTGCGGGCGTGACACCGAGGGTTGCGATCCCGTTGCCGGTCCCAGTCCGGTACGGGCGCGACACTGAGGGTTGCGATCCGTTGCCGGACACGAAAAAAGACACACGAAAAAAGACAAAAAAAAAAAAAAAAATTTGTCATCTTAAAGTAGGCTAGTGTTCTGTCTTAACACAGACATTAACTGAATACAAGACAGCACTAACACACACGGTAATTTCAGTCTGCAGTTAGAACTATCTTCGTTTCCTCCATGTTCCATAGCTTTGGAAAGAAGGCAGGAGTTTTTGGAGAAGAGCGTTGTGCTCCTCAACAAGTGCACCCTGACACACCGATACACAACCCGTCTCACCAAGTTGAACTTAAAAAAAAAAGTATAAAAGCAAAGAATTTGCAAGGGAGAAAAACCAACTCTAAATAAGTGGAAAAGGAAAATTATTAGCTTGTAAACCCGTAGAGTGGAGTGAAGCCAACAACAGGTACACTCATGCAGGTGAGCGCTTTCTCTCTTTCTCTCTCTCACGCGGGTGCACACGCATGTACACACGCACTCACATACCCACTCTCTGAGTGGCCTCATTCCTTCTGGCCAGCTGGCCCTGTGAGTCTTCCACACACCGCAGAGAATCTCATCCTACAGCCTCACCACCTCTTAACCAGACAAGACAGAGATTTCTCTCTGTTTCCATTTTTTAAATCACAGGGAAGGACCCTAAAGGCATAACTGAGGTCACAAGCCCAGGCTGGACCTGTCATCCAGACAGGTGCATGGATACAAAGAAACATACAGTTAAAGTGGGAGGAAGAGTCTTCGAAGGAAAAGGGTGATATTCTGAGAGGACAAAACGTTACTACATCATGCTGGCAAAATTCCTACTCCACCTTTCTTCTGGGAGCACAGACATAAAAGGCACAGGAAGCCAAGGCCATTCCTTCCAGGGCCAGGCTGTCCCATGTGGCAGCCACCAGCCACCAGCCACATGCAGTATGATCCCTTGAAATGTGCTGAGGTGTGCTGTGCTGTAAAATACACACTGGATTTTGAAAACACACTAAAATAAGAGTGTAGAATATATCATTAATTATGGTTTATAGTAATTACATATTAAAATGATAATATTTTGGCTATATTAGGTTAAATAAAATATATTATTCAAATTAATTTTAATTGTTTCTTTTTACTTGTTTAATGTGTCATTAGAACATTCAAAATTATGTATGTGGCTCGTACTCTGTTTCGATTGGGGATGGCTGCTCTACAAATCGCAGGAGGTAGAGGCCTTTGGACCTCACCTTACACACTTTAGGCAAGTGTATCTAGCAAATTCTAGGTGTATAGAAAGGAGATGGAATTAGCTTCCATTCTTACACGGTGTGTCATAAGCGTGCTCAGTATGTTGGGTTAGATGATGTGGATGTTTTTTCCTTTACACTTGCCGGAGTCCCTGCTTTGGTAGCTTCAAGCCATGCCCAAAAGGGAGTTTATCAAAGATCGTCATTCATTTCTTCCAGGAAGCACAAAGTGACAGTTTAAATCTTTGTCTGGCTTCCAAAGCCATCTCTAAACCCACAAGCCTTCAAGTCTTCCCATCCTGTCATGCAGGTTGAGCAGGCTGAGGGCGATGCAGGGTAAAATGTGTGCTTTGTCAGTGTCACTGTGTCGCAAGGATTTCAGATCGCAGACGTAGCCACCTCTGGCCCACAGCCTCTCGCACTGGTGGTTTGATGAATCTGAACAGCTTTCTGCTTGAACTAGCCCATTTTCTAGTGTGACCTGTTTTTCTGTGGGAAGCCAATTTAGGGGAGTAAAGGGAATAAAGTGTGGCTGGAAAATGCATGTCTTCCACTTGGGAAGCCTTAGCTGGAAAACAAATGTAGCCGACACAGCCCTGCTTCTCTGAATATGGGAAGTACTCGGGGCTTTGACTACATCACCAAGTTCCCCCCCACCCAGCACCCTGGGAGAAAAGGAGTATTTAGAGATATCTATTTTAGTCAAAGCTGCCCCTAAAAGCTTATGACCTAAAAGAAGCCCTCCAATCTTCCTGCCTGCTGGCTTCTATCTCAGTTGTATAACATGCATTCAACAACACTTAAAATATTTCCAAATGCAAACTACAACACGCCTGCTAAAGCCTCGAGGGGTGCCCACTCCAGTGAAATAAGGCCTCTAAGACCCTGCAGCCCTGAGCACGGCCTGCCCCTCCAGCCTCCCTCCACCTCTCACAGCTCTTTGCACGCAGGCCTTGTGCCGCAGGGCCTCTGCCCGGCCAGTGCCCCTGGCCAGAGTACTCTTCCCTCCGATCCTTGCCTTCCCACCTCCTTACAGCGAGCTTCCTAGACGTAAATTAGTACAACGTGGCCCCACGTCCAGCCAGACTCTAACCCATTAGCGGATCCTATTTTCTTCAGGACACGTCAATTTCTAGATTAAATTATCTTTCATCTGCTTAGCAGTTTATGGTCTTCCTTCCCCTGATAAAATACGAGTTCTTGGGGCCGGCCTGGTGGTGCACTCAGTAGAGGGCGGCGCTCCCACTGAGGGTTCAGATCCCATATAGAGACCGGTCAGCTCACTGGTTGAGCACGGTGCGGGCGCGACACCGAGGGTTGCGATCCCATTACCAGTCACTAAAAAAGACAAAAAAGGAAAAAAAAAAAATACGAGTTCTTGAAGGACAGTGACCCTCTTAGGAACTGTTCTCTACTTGATTTCCAGTGTCCGCAACTGTGCACACTAAGGAAATGAATGAAATTTATGCATGCACATGCATGAGCCACCGTGCACGCACCTGCATACACACACACACAAACATGGGAGCTAGGGGCAGGACAGGAGATAAATATTTAGTACTAAAGGACAGTTAGGTAGGTGTTATGGGTTGGATCGTGCTCTCTTAAAATTTGTATGTTGACATGCTAACTCCCACTACCTCACAATGTGACCTTGTTTGGAAATAGAGTCTTTGCCGATGTAATTATTTAAGATGACGTCAAACTGAAGTAGGGTAGACCCTAATCCAATATGACTGGTGTCCCTACAAAAAGGGGAAATTCAGAAACAGACACATGCACAAGGAGAATGCCACGTGAAGATGAAGGCAGAGATGGGAGTGATGCTTGTATATACCAAGGAACGCCAAAGATTGCCAGCAAACCAGCAGAAGCTAAGGGAGAGGCCTAGAACAACCCCCAGAAGGAACCAACCCTGCCACCAACACCTTGATCTCAGACTTCCAGGCTCCAGACTGTTAGAAAATATATTCTGTGGTTTAAGCCACCCAGTTTGCGGTATGGCGTTAGGACAGCCCTAGAAAACTAATGCAGTAGGCCTAATGAGATTCAAATAACAGATTTAAATGCTTTATTATGGTGGTGGAAATGTATTAATCTTCTTTTTCTTTACATGTCCCACAGTTTTTTCCCAGAAAAGAATCACCATTGCCCTAAAGGGCAGAGCAGGACATGGCTGAAATGCCATGACTGGACTGTGTTACTGAGAGCTGTAGCCATGACTTTATTCCATCATGACAAGCCTAGACGCTTCCAGCCTCTCAGTTTATCAGGTTGAATCCCAGCTCAGCAAGTGAAAGTGTCTTGAAGAGGTCGTGATACAGAGCAGGTGCACCTTCCTCTCCCTGCAGCAAAATAAACCCATTCCTAAAATGGGGCTCACATTGCCAGTTCCTGTGAGCCACTGTGTTCATCTATTCAGATATCCGTCTATTCCTGAAGCATGTATTGAAGGTTTCCAAGGGCCATGGGAATGTACAGACAAACAGTACCCTCTCTCCACCCTAAAGATCTTGTATCCTTCACAAGTGCAAAGTTGACAGTGCAGATAAATAAGCAACATGACATGCTTAGAGTGTCGCCATGGGGGGAAGGGCAAAAACCAAAAAGACAAGTGGCCTCCAGCCTGGAAGAGGTACGTACAGCAGCACACGAAGCCACCTCCTGAGAAATAGAAAAGTAACATGAAGGAATATTTGTTTGGAGGCTTTAAAGACCTACCCAGCACTTCAAGTGCTGAGATCTCAGAGAGGGAAAGTCCTTGAGGTGAGTCCCACGTCCCACACTGCTTTCCCTGAAGGCGTTTGCTGATTTCTGGGTGGAGTGACAGGAAAGTGGGGAAGCTGAGCCCCAAGCGGATGCTAAGAGAGGGAGAGAACTGAGCTGAGCTGTCTGTAGTTTCAGGGGCCCAGGGAGTCACGTTGTAGTTCAGAGCCACCAAGTCGGCCAAGACTGGAGAGGTCAAGATCCCAGAGAAAAGTCAAGTGGGAAGGAGCAGTTCCAGCATCTCAGCCATTCTCCCCATACAGACATGGTGTGGCCACAGAGAAGCAGGGAAAACACAGCTGCCAAAGGCTGAGGAGCCACTCAGAGCCTTTGACGCTATCCCAGAATGGGGAAGGTTTTCTAGAAAATGGAATTCAGGGCCTGACAAGGAAGAGCTGCCCTGAGAAACACCCTGGGCATTCATCTGGGCTCTGAAGAGCCTCATCCTGGTCCAGTGTTTCTCAAAGTGCAGTCCATGGGTCCCTGAGGGTGCCAGACACTCTAACAGGGCTTCAAGAGGCCAGAACTATTTCCATAATCACACTTGCCCGTTTCACTCTGTTAACATTTTCCCTTAAGTCATAAAAGTGACGGTGGGTGCCTCACCACAAATCAAGGCAGTGGCACCCAAGCCCACTTGCAATCACTGCACCCGTTACTTGCAGGCCTCTCACAAAGCAGACAAGCAAAGCCAGGTCACCCAAGCATGTCCTTGGCAACACAGTATAATTGACTGACTTTATTAAATCTCGACCCTTCCATACACATCTTTTTAATAGCCTGTGTGGACAGTAGACATAAAGCATTCTGATGCAAACAGAAACATGAGATGGTTGTCGCTGGGAAAAGTAATTGTGGGATTTTTTTCGAGGTGCAAGCTGAATTAGCCTCTTTTTTCATGAAACAACATTATTACTTGAAAGAACAATTGATAGACAAATTATGGGTAATCAGACTTAAATACGCAGGCACTCTAAAAAATGTGCAAAGTGAACCTGTCTTTTCAAGGAAAAATACTCACAGTATATATTGTCAATGATAAATTTGAGTTTAAGTGAGAATTCGAATTCTGAAAAACTTCAATCTGTCACCATGATCTTGATAGCTTCCCAATACTTAAAGACTTTTCTGATAATTGATGATATTAATGAATATGATTTTTTTGATATTGTATAATAAAATGTGTCAACATTTGCAAGATTTTCATAAGTCAATGACCAATATTTTTCAGATGGCCCATGCATGATGTTATAAAATCATGCATGGATAAAAAGTTCCATTCAAAGTGCAAGATAGAATCATGGATTTTAATGTAAAGGAGTACAAAAAGTTTCTTGACATGGTTTCAGATTACACATTGTGACTAATCTTTAATAAACTACCATTTGTGGAGTTTTGCTGTAGTATTAAAAAATGACCACAATCATCCAAACAAGGTATTAAAATACTCCCCCCTTTTCCAATTACATATTTGTGTGGAGCTGGATTTTCTTTATATACTTTAATCAAAACAACATATTGAAACAGATAGGATGCAGAAGCAGGAATAAGAATCTAGCTGTCTTTCATTAAGCCAGTCAAAGAGATTTGAAAAAACTGTAAAAGAGTGTCACTGTTATCACTATTTTTTATTTTCGTTTTTGAAGACATATTTTTCCATCAAAAGATATTTTTTATTTTTCATAAAAAGAAAAGTATTCTTATATTTTTCATAAAAAGATGTTATTTAGGCTAATATGGGATATGCTTGTGATTAGTTTTCATAAAAGGTGTTATTTAGGTCAATATGGAATACGTTTATGATTATTGTTTTAAATAAGTTAATATGTTATAAGAGTCTCTCAGTTTTCAATATGGTAAATATCAATATATATAGCCCATATTCACAGAAGCTATTTGGATACTTCAGTACTTTTTAAAAGTGTAAAGGGAGGGCCGGCCCGGTAGCGCACTGGATAGTGCGCCGCTTGGGAAGCGTGGCGGCGCTCCCGCCCGAGGGTTCAGATCCCACATACAGACCGGTTCCCGCTCACTGGCTGAGCGAGGCACGGGAGCGACACCGAGGGTTGCAATCCCGTTGCCGGTCCCCGGTCCGGTACGGGGGCAACACTGAGGGTTGCGATCCGTTGCCGGACACGGAAAAAGACAAAAGACAAAAAAAATAAAAAATAAAAATAAAAATAAAATAAAAAAGTGTAAAGGGATTCTGAGACCAAAAGCTTTGAGAATCACCAATCTAGAACATTTACCAAAATGGACCATATGCTAGGCCATAAGGCAAGTCTTGACAAATTTCAGTTTTAAGATTATTCAGAATATGTTCTCTGATCACCACAGAATTAACTTAGAAATCAATTTTTTTTTAAAAAAAGGAAATCCCCATTCTTGGAAGTTAGTCCACTCACTTCTAAATATCCAATGTGTCAAGATGAAATTGCAATAGAATTTATAAAATATTTTGAAGTAAATCACAAAAAAAATATGGCATGTCAAAATTCACAGTATCTAAACAAAGGTGTACTGAGAGGGAAATTTATAGCACTTATTATATGTATTAGAAAAAAAAAGGAAAGCTGAAAAATAAGTGCTCTAAATATCTATTTAGAAGAAGTAAGAACAACAAAAGCAAATTAAGCCCAAAGAAAGTAGAAGGGGGGATGATAAAGACAGAGATAATGGTTTAAAACACAAATATTGAATGGAGAAGTCAACACAAACAAAAATTGATTCATTAAAAAAAACTAATAAAATTCATAAATCCTTAAAACACTCAAGAAAAATGGATAAGGCATAAAGTACCAAATCAAGAATAAAAGGTGTCATTAAATAAACTGAAAGATGATATGAAAAAATTATGTACAAATTTTAGAAAGATCACGACTTACCAAAACTGAAAGAAAAAAATAGAAAATGTGAATAGTTCTATATGCCTATTAAAGAAATTGAATCTCTAAGTGAAAACATTCCTGTAAGAAAACTCCATGCTCAAATTTATTCAAATACTTGAAAATGAGACTAATCTTAAACATTTTTTTTCATAGAATATAAACTTTTAAAAATTCATTTGATGAGGCAGCATAATTTTGATATGGAAACCCAACGAGGATCTTATAAGAAAGAAAAATTACCAGCTGATTTTTCCTATGAATGTAGATGAAAAATCCTAAACAAAATACTACCAAATTGAATATCATTATATATAAGTAGGATAATACATCATGACCAAATCCAATCCAGCTTATTTTAGCAATACAAGATTGGTATACCACTCAAAAATCAATGAAATGTGCATTCGCACACACCCACACAAGCAGATATACTGTTATATAGAGAAACTTCCAGTTTCCAGTCCAACATATAAAACAAAATCCAAAGAGAACAAAAAATAAAAAACTGAATATTCAAGAACTGTGGGACAATTGCAAAAGGTGTAAATTATTACATAGAAAAATGATACCATTTGTGACATAAGAAAGCACTATGTACCACAGAATAAATCAGACAAAAGATTGCAGGCCTTCTACATACAAAACTACAAAACATCATTGACAGAAAGTAAATGAGATATAAATAAATGAAAGAATATACCATGTTCATGGATTACAAGTCTCAAAATGGAAAGATGCTCGTTCCTTTAAAATTTATCTATAGATTCAGTACAATTCTGATTTAAAAATCTCAGAAAGTTTTTTTTCTATGAAAACCAAAACACTGATCATATAATGTTTATGAAATGCAAGGTCCAAGAACACCAAAGACAACCTCAAGGAACAAAGTTGGAAGTGTTAAATTACTACATAGTAAGACTTCTTATACGGTTATGGAAACTAAGACACAAAGACAAATACTATGGATAAACAGAACAGAAAAAGGAGTTCAAAAACGAGCACACAAAGTCATTTTATTTATAAGACAGGTTACATTTCAAAGCAGTGAGGGTCAATTGGGTATCGATATGAGTATTTTAAAAATGAATCTTGACTCCTATCTTACATTTTAAGCAAAAATCAATTCTATTTGGATTATAGATATAAATGTGAAAGTTAAAAAAATAAGTTAATAGAAGAGAATTTAAGATAATATCTCTGTAATGTTAGGTAGCAAAGTTTCTTTAGCAGGACATAGTAAGTATTAAACATAATAGAAAAAATAATAAAAATTAAACTACATTAAAATTAAGAACAAAGAAAGTTTTCTTCTGTTCAACAAAGAAAACATTAAAGAGTGAAAAGGCAAGCCAAGGATGGAGAAAATGTTTGCAATATGTATATCTGACAGAAAATTCAAATCTGTAATAGATAGGGCAGTCTTCACATCAGTTAAAAAAAGGAAAAAGCAGACTACTTAATAGAAAACTGAGCAAAAGACTGAATTTAACTTCATAGAATATATAAAGTGCCCAATAAACATATAAAAAGGATCTTAACATCCTCAATCATCAAGAAACTTGCAAATTAAAACAACGCAATAGCATGACTACTTAATAGAAAACTGAGCAAAAGACTGAATTTAACTTCATAGAATATATAAAGTGCCCAATAAACATATAAAAAGGATCTTAACATCCTCAATCATCAAGAAACTTGCAAATTAAAACAACGCAATAGCACGACACCCCCCAAATTAAAGACTGGCAATAGCAATTGCTGGCAAGAACTGTCAGAACTCTGATGGGCTGCTGGTGGGCGTGGACACTGGCACCACCTCTTCGGAGATTTCTTTAGAGGAATCTATTAAGGTTGAATATATGCGTACACTATGACCCAGCATTTCTTCTTTCAGGTACACAGCCAACTGATTTTGCAGAAGTATGTACCAATATATTCATAACAATATTATTCGTAATATCTTTATATCGGAAATGACCCAAATATCCATCAACAGTAGAGTGGATATATAAATTGTGGGATGTACGTAGAATGGAATTCTGTATAATAAATACAGTGGAACTACAGCTAAATGCAACTGCATGGATGAAGTTCACAAATGTGATATTAAATAAAATAAACCAGACACAAAAGAGTATGCACTGTATGACTCCATTTACATAAAATTCAAAAGCAGTCAAAACTGATCCGTGGTGACTAAAATGAGACTAGTGGCTACTGTAGAGGTGAAGTCCTGGGGACATGCTGGGTGTTTCTGGGCTGCTGGTGTTGCTGTGCAGATTGACCTGTGTGCTCCTTGCCCTGGGGTGTCCACTTTGTAAAAGTGTATCAGGCTACACTCTTATGATGTATGCACTCTTCTGTGTGTATATTATATTCCAATTAAAAAACTACTTTAATGAACAAAAGCAGGGGTGGGGATCAATTTTTCCTGGAGGGAAAGGAGCATGAAGATGCACATCTCTGTTTTCCTTCTTTTGAGCAAATGAACAAACAAAGCCAATTTTTCCCTTGTGGGTGGACAGTGTTGTCTTTTCATCTGACCAGGCTTGTATTAGTCACAGATTTCTAAGCAGTCATGGACACGCAGTAACTACAGGTCAGTACCTCCTTGACAAATGACCGAAAGTCTCTTCACAGTGGCTCTCGGTGGGGGCTGGAATCTATTTTTCCACTTCTTTAATCTGGGCCAGTCTCATGATCTGCTTTGGCCACAGAAGCGACACTGTGCCTGTTCTGAGCATGGGCTCAGGAGGCCATGCGAATTTCCACTCGTGCTCTTGGAGCCCTGTGACTGCTCAGGGAGCATGCCAAGCCAGCCTTCTGGAGGATGAGAGGCCACGTGGAGAGGACCAAAGCACCCCAGCTAGAGCCCGCCAACCCTGGAGCAGCCTGTTAGCTGACCTGCAGACAACTGCAGAAGCACCAGAGAGCCCAGGCAGGACCAAATGGTAGCTGTTTAAAGCTACTAGTAGAATAGTTTGATATTCAGAAATAGTTAACTGATTAACAATCCCCCGGGGAAGCTTTCACATAACGCACAGTAAAAATAGAGCCCCCATGCTTTGCAGGGCAACCTGCTCACCGAGTGCAGTGGCCCTGGAAAGCACTGTGGGCATGCAAGCTGGCCAACCCATCTCCAGCCCTCTCTCCCTTGTCTGCCTTTTCTCTAGAAGCTATAAACGCTCAATTGATATCCCAGCTCCCCTTGCAGCAGGGTGAGGTGGCTGCATGACACTGTCCTGGTCAGCTCATATAAGCAGAAATCTGCTAGTGACACTTCCTTCTCCTCTCTAACTACGTGTGATGCCTGCAGGTGCCACAGCCATTTTTTTTTTTTTTTTTTTTGTCTTTTTCCGTGTCCGGCAACGGATCGCAACCCTCAGTGTCGCCCCCGTACCGGACTGGGACCGGCAACGGGATGGCAACCCTCGGCGTTGCTCCCGCGCCTCGCTCAGCCAGTGAGCGGGAACCGGTCTGTATGTGGGATCCGAACCCTCGGGCGGGAGCGCCGCCGCTCTTCCCAAGAGGCGCACTATCCAGTGCGCCACCGGGCCGGCCCCACAGCCATTTCTAAGGCAGAGCTGAAAGATTCCCTTCCAGTACAATGGAAGAGAATTGCCAGATTTAGCAAAAAATAAATAAATAAAAATAAACAGAAAATAATTAACTAAAAGAAATACAGAACACTCAGATAAATTTGAATTTGAAATAAAGAATAATTTCTTAGTATAAATACGTTCCAAATATATTATTATCTCAAACTCTATCATCGAATCACACATCAGCCCTGGGGTGCCCAAGCCACCTGTCCAGAGGCTTTCCGTGAGTGATTTGAAGGCTCCCTTGCGTAAGACTCTGCGGTAGGAGCGCTTCCTCTCACTGGCAGCTGAGTGCGGTCCCGACGGATTTTCACACCGAAAGGACCACTGCTAGCCCATCAGGCTTGATCCGCAGCCCTTTCCTTCCACTGATCCATAGGCATTGTCTTGCCATCTCCCATTTTTCATGCTTCACATGAGAAATCTGGGAGCAGCCCCATTTTCTTTTAATTTTGTAAATAACAATTTTTCCTCTTTGGAAGCCTGTAAGATTTTCTACTGATCATTGTAGGGCAGTGACATGCCCAACCTAGGCCAAGGTGTCTCCTCCAGAGTCTTCACTGGAACTTGGTTGTCTGTTTTCATCCATAGACTCAAGACTTTTTCAGCATGGGGAGTTTCTCAAGCTTAGCTAACACCTCTCCTATAGTGTGACTCTGTCATCTGTCTATTAGCTCTTATGGTTCTAGCATCCGAGTTTCTTATTTTGTTTCCCCGTACAATTTTCATCTCTAAATATGTTTTGCTGGGCTTTGAGATATGTCTTCCACTTAATCTTCCAGGCCACTAATTTGTGTCTAAATGCAAGATGTCGTCCCTTTGAAGATACATACTTAAATTTTTAAAAATTAAAAAATAATTCTTTGGTTCCAGTTTATGCTGTAATTGAATTCTTCAGTGCTCTTACTGGTTTCTGATTCGAGCTGCCATCTGCTTCCTGCTGCAGAACTGTTTCTGTGCCAGGTGACTGTTTCTTCTTCCTCTCCCTGCCTGCTGGGATGCCCTAGATGCCCTGTTTTCCTCTTGTGCCTTCTTGCAGCTCTCTTCAGCTTGCATCCAGGCATAGCTGCTGGGCTACCTTGGCGGTGGCAGCCATGGGTGGTGGGAGCACTATCACTATGGATTCTGCTGCTGTGGGCCCATGTTGTGCAGCGTGAGGTGCTCAGTTCCCTGTCTGCAGCTAGGAAGCAGCACCGGCTCCTGGCTTTCTTCGCTGCTAGGCTGTCGCTCTCTCAGTTTCAGAGGTGGGCCACTAGGATCTACTGATCAGCTTCCCCGAGGCTCCTCAGGGTCAGGGAGACCAGGAGACCCTCCAGGACAGAGCATACAGGCTGGCTCCACCCTTCTGGACAGATCCATAGGTCTCCATGAGCTCCCTACAGTCAAGATATGCCTCACCCCAGGGCCCTGACTCAGGCACCCAGGCTCTCCCTGACCCAGAGAGGACCAAACTTCAGCCTCTCACACCCTGCAGGCCTCCCTCATGCCTTGTACCTTGTAGCCTCTGATGAGTTCAGAAAAGGTAGTTGACAGTTGACTCAAGAGATTATGAGAAAAAAGCACCAGGAGTGAGATTTTTCTCTACTGTCTTCTCAGAAATGCCCAGGCCTTGTACTTTTGACATTTTTTATTTCTGAAGTTTTGAACTCAGTATAATTTTGTATTATATTCTTCATCAGAAAAGAATAAATATTTTTTAACACCAAGTAGAGCTTTACTTAATGCATAATAAAGAGAGAAACAAATGTATTTGTTTTCATTGGATCTGAAGTTTTAAATTTCCTACTTCCAAGGTCATGGCCAACAAAAGACATGAAACCACTTGTGTCCAGCAGCTGTGGACTGGTTGAATAAACTGTGGTATATCCATACAAATGGAATCCTATGACTATGAAGCCACAAAACGGGTGAAGACCTGTGCACTGATGCAGAGAGACCATCTAGTGTTAATGGTAAGGGGAGAATCATAGTGCAGAAGTGTATATAGGACTTAGCAAACTTTTTCTGTAAAGGGCCATATAGTAACTATTTTAGGCTTGCAGGCCACAGGTGCTCTCTGTTGCAACTACATAGCTCTGCCATGTTAGCAAGAAAGCACTCATGGACAATAAAAACTAACAAGTGTGGCTGTGTTCCAATAAAACTTTATTTACAAAAACAGGTAGCAGGCTGGATTCGGCCCATGGGCCGTAGCTTGCCAACCCCTGGAGCAGTGGATGTATCCTAAGGTGACCCCCCAGTGAGCAGTACCCTTATAGAATCTGCACCCCTTGAGTACACACAGAGCCTGACTTGCTTCTTAGCCAGCAGGATATGGCAGAGATGAAGGGATTTTGCAGATGTAATTGAGATCCCAGATCAGTTAGTTCTGTGTTAATCAAAAAGGAGTT
Source organism: Galeopterus variegatus (assembly GCF_000696425.1). NCBI lineage: Eukaryota > Metazoa > Chordata > Mammalia > Dermoptera > Cynocephalidae > Galeopterus > Galeopterus variegatus. Next base: position 29,211 of record NW_007728569.1, read on the forward strand.
TATCTTGGGAGGGCCTTACCTAATTAGGTGAAATCCCTTATAATAGGCCTTCCTATAGGTTAGAGACTCTCCTTCTACTGGCTTTGAAGAAGCAAACTGCCATGGTTTCTATAGCTTCAAGGAGGTGAATTTTGCCAACCACCAAAGGGAGCTTGGAAGCACGTCTTTCCCCAGTCAAGCCTCTGATGAAAACGCAGCCCAGCCAATGGCGACAGGTTAACCGCATCCCTGTGGGACCCTGTGCAGAGAACCCAGCTAAGCTACACGCAGACTCCTGACCCCCAGACATGGTGAGATAATAAGTATGTGTTCTTTTAAGTCAAATTTTTATAGTCTGCTATCATTTATGTAAGAAAGGGGGAAAGAGAGCAAGGCTTTCCAGGGTACAACTTTTTGTATTATTTGGATATTTAAATCATGTAAACATACTACCTATTCAAAAAGTTGATTTTTTAAAATCTCCTGCTCTCCTATTTAGTAATCAAAAACCATTTTTCTGATTTGTGCTTTCCATGTTTCACAGTTACTATTAATGTTCATGGTACCTTTTCCCATGATTCTTTTCTGTGTCAAAACTATGAATCTAACCTGTTTCTTTGCCTTCAGAATATCTTCCTTTTTATCTCAGATCTCCATCTTCGAAAGAATATTCTTTGTTTTGTCAGACCTGAGTGAATCCACTCACCCTTCTTCATTGTGTTCTCCCAGCACCTGACACGGGGACCAGCATGAGTGACACTCCCATAAATACTTGCCGAATAAGTGAGTGAATCACAGTGACACTCATTTTGATGTGTCTGCACATGCCAAGTGCCCTTGAAGAACTCCCGCTGCCTACAAGCCCCGCCGTGGTCCAGATCTCATCCTCTATTTGGAAAAAAAAAAGCATCTTCCAGAACAAGCTGTCTCACCGCCTCCTTACCTCCCACCTGCCGTCAAGAGATGCTGATGAAACAGTGTTCCTAAAGCCTTTTAAACATCTTCGGGGACTACGTTATGTAGAGAAGACATAGCGATGGCAACAGCAAGACATGGCCATCTGTTCTTCTCTGGCTCATTTTCTGAAAGCAACTTTCCATTTTTCTAGTGTGCTCTCTCTCAGCTGATCTACCTAGCTGTGACCATGACACGCAGAGATAGAGTTAGAAGATCTTTCCATCACTCACTGCCCCCTCACCCTAGCTGCAGGCTCAGTCTGGCCAGTCAAGGCAGCTGCCCTGCCCTGATCAATGGCCACTTTAGGAGGTGCAACTAATCTGCCATCCAGCCATCTGTCCAGGCTGCCACTTGCATGGGCTGACATCCCTGCAAGTGGACTCTTCTGTTCTGGAGACAGACACCCCAGTGCACCCTTGCTTCCCCATGACTGAGACCTTCTAATTTTTTCTACCATTCTCTTCCATGGACTGGAGTCCAGCCTCTCTCTTCAGCCCATGATGGCTCTCTGGAGCCAAAGGGAGGGGGATAGGAGTCAAAGGGAGAAACAAAGAAAAGCAAACGGCAAGCTGAAGGATGCTTTTCTTTCATGGAGGAGAGCATTAGATAATGTCCACATTTTTGAATCAATAAATAGCAGAATATCTTTGTTTTATTTATTTATTATTCATATTAGTGTTATTGTTATTATTTTACTTTCTAACATGTTGTTGCAGAGCAGGGAAGAGGAGGTGAGGGTGGGGAAGGAGAAGGGAGGAGGGGAGGGGGAGGGGA